>NW_010312687.1:86440-104892 GCF_000700745.2 Antrostomus carolinensis
ATGATCACAGGTAATAATTGTACTGCTGGAATTGTTCCCTTACATAGAGCTATGCCCTAGGCTACAGCTATTCCCGAGTTGCTGGCTGAGCTTTATAACTATCCCTCCAGCCAGTCATTTGGGCATGTGGGAAGGGTCACACCAACATGCTCCACCTCTGCAACTGATCTTCAAGCACTGTAACTAGTAGCAATTAAGAACAGTCATTTTGTTCTTGAACATCAATAAAAAATAAAGTTTTAAAGCCATTTAAAACTCCACGGGATAGTGTTTTGAACAGTGTTTTCTATGCACACAAAGGCATAGATTTCCTCTGATCCTCCCAGCAGTGTTATCAATTGCAGCTTTCCCAGGAGAAAGTGTGAGTGGGAACTAAGTCTAAATATGTGGATATATGATCTGATCCACATCCTGCTTGAAACCATTACTTGTCTTGCTGTTGATTTTAGTGGAAATCGGATATAAGGAGCAAAAGAGAAGTTAGCAACTCTGGCTTCAGAAATGACTGGGAAAAGAAAGTTGAAATAATGGTGAATGGTTTTCTTGAAGTTGCTCCATGGAATATGGTATCAGTGTTTAATGTTCTTGTTACGTCTCGTAAGCTCTTTTTTCAAAATACCTTTAAAACATCTTTCCTGTTGCACTGAAAACATCAACGTAACCAGAGAGAACGTTAGAAAGCTGAGATTTGGAAGAGCTTTTGGAAATGTTTGGAAAAATACATGTTTAATTTTGAAAGGATTTGGCTGCAGAGATTCTACAGGTGGTTTTTAACATATCAGCCTCAGTCTCTGAGGACTGCGGGTATTTGTCTGCCTGAAATGAGTGTTATATTTGTACATTTGTCAGGGGCAAAATATACAAAACTGATCCATTAGACTTCACCGTTTCAATATAAACTGAAATCCCTGTCAGATGTAGAGAATTTAAAGTTTTTTACCTGAAAGAGAATGGGTTTAACAAGGCAGATATTTGTGCGTCTTTACTACATTTTTCTCCAAAAGAAGGTTAATAAAGAATGACTGTGAAGTAAGATTTCCTAATCTAATAAGGAGATAAATTTTTACTCTGATCTATTCTAGTCTTTGTTGCCACACCAACTGACCAACAATCCTAACAGCAAGTACAGTATAAGGAATTATATGGAAAAAATAATGAACAAAAATTCCTAATAATCCCACTGAATTATGAATTTTGAATAGTTAATTCAGTCACAACAGTATATACTGTGTGGGGTACAGAGCCTATATACTCTGTCATTTTTAGAAATACTTTTCAGGGTAAAAAAATCCATGTTTCCCCTTTTCTGTAAGGAAGGGCAAGTCAAGTTTTGTGGTTAGCAGCTATGTCAACCTTTTCTCCCTTCAGCTAAATTATATGTGAGCCTTGGTTTTTGCCCTAGGAGAAACCTTCAGGAAATCTTATGGAAAGTAATTAACTTTTTGTTCCTGAAAGCAAAGATCAATACATTTCTTTTTGTGAAAGAGAGTGAATGCTGTCGGTATGTTAGTCTCTCTGTAGAATTTGTCTCACTGTGAGAATAGTTGCTGACCCAGGTTATTTGACTGCTCATTCTGACAACATTATTTTATTTCTGGAGGCTTGAGTTTTTTAAGCTACAGAAATACAGTAGTGAGTAAAATTTTAGGCATTAACTCTTTTGAAATGCAATACATACTAGACTCTGGTTTAGAATAAGCAGTTATTCTTAGAAAAACATCTATGAAGGCAGCTCTGTAGCGTTCAATGTTTAACAATATCTCCAAATGGATGCTTGCAATGTTTGTGTGCAGAAAGATTGCTCCCATGCTAGCAAATTAGGAAAATTAGGAGCAAAATTGCAGTTTGCCCAAAATTAATATTCTGTCACCAGAATTTAGTAATAATTATGACTCTACAGAATGCAAATTTATTATGATAAATAGAATAAATAATAGTGGTTTTGAGAATAACAAACAGATGCAGCTTTGAATCTGAGTGAAATCAATCCTGAAGAAGAGTGGAGGAAGGATATCTCTTTTTTTAATGTTGGAATCAGTACATTCTTCACTGACTGCTGACTTAGGCTTTGTCACTTGTGTCTTTTCTAGGTGCATGTGAAATGCTACTGAGTTAGAATAATAAAGTGTTGTATTTCTTCTGTGCAGATATAAAAGACTAGAAGCAGCAGTGGAAAATTGGAACCTTTCATTATTTATCATACTGCATACTCTATGCTATGCCAGAACAATCAGTGGATGATATAAGGGTCTTCTAGTTTGACATAACCCTGCAGCAGAAGTACGAAGCTAAAAAATTTCAACACTTGAACGTTTCTCTAGCAAGCTTTGAAAGCAGTTACTGTAAAGAGATTTGGGCACCCAATTCTCATTGAAATTAAGAAGTTTCTTCAAATTAGGCTTAAAGGGAATTGCTTATTTAAGTTATCAAGGCCACCTGCAAAATCTTCTGTGCCTATTAAATGTTTTTGGCACAACAGACTATGGAAAAATAGTGCTGCTTGAGATTTTTAAGAGTAAATAAGGATTTGACACTTTATAAATAAATATTCTCTTTTTTAAAAAAATCTATTAATACTCCACGCTTCCTAAAATTTTGCCCTCCTTAAAGTGTGTTATGCTGAGGACCAAAGCAGCAGTAAATCATAGCTTGAGTAATTAGCCCAAGATTGTACATTCATTTGTAGGCCTGGAACCCAACTTTCTTGATCCTCGGTCTTGTGAGTAGTTTGCATGCCTCATCCAAAATACTATAGATTTTTTAAACTGACATTCCAAAATTGTACATAAAATGTGAGTTTTCAAAAAGGCAGATTTTTTTTAAAGGCTTTTTTTTTTTTCAAGATGTACTGAGGGAAAAGGTATATCACAACAGTTAGATGCTATTTCTTAAACTTCACCAGGGCTGAGCAGAGCAACATAACTTTACTATAGTAGGAAGAAACTTTATCCCAATCGTTGCTGCTGAGAAAAGAATTTGCTTTAATACTTTACAAAATAACCCTCCTAAATCTAAGCAGTGGATTAAAATGTTTGGAAAGAAATGCCCACTGTTTTTTGTTGGGCTAATTCACAGCACTTCTTCCAGTAAATATTAAGAAATGGCAACTCTCACCTGTCATAATCAGTGGTATGAAAAGCTAACGGGATATCCTAGATTCCCTCATCTGAGTAGTACACTTGTTAAACCTGCTGTTCTCCTACCCAAACCACGTACATTGAGGGACAACCCAGCACAAGTGTTTCATTGCACAAATATAAGTTATTCTGCTCAGTTAAAAATAAAGTTACATGAGAGAAAAGAACTTCCTCCACATACGTTCAAGTAAAGGGGCCCAAAATACATTACTTAGCAGTATTTGGTAGCTTGCTGATATAAATCTTTTATATCTGCTACTATATAAAATCTGTTTGATTTCTTGTCAAACACATTTTTGGTTAAGTAACAATGCATTCTCTAGCTGACAGTTGTTAATAAAATGTCGCCAGTGACATAGTCCAGATCAAATCCTCTGGAAGGCTGCACTGTTATCTTCCCAGATCTGATCTCTCAACATTGTTGGTACTCGAATGGAAGGCTGAGCCATGGCATCTCTGAAGCAGCATGTCGCAAATGTAAATAAGTCAGGCAGGACTCCTTATCATTTTATATATTCTTTTCATACTGGGTGGGATTCTAGGCATTTTAATTACCATGGAAAAATTATGAGTCAGTGGCCAAGTGATTAGCACACAGTTCTGTTATTTATTCTTCAATAAACAATCTTGTCGGAGAATCCAAGTCTACAACCACCATTTTAAGAAAATATCATTAAAACATGAAACTTGATGTGTTCAATTTAGATAATACATATCTAAATCAGTAATCACTTCAAGTTTTTTCTTCATTTCCATTCTATCAAGATAATACGAAACACAGCACCAATGAATAGAAAATCTTCCTTTTGTGTCAGATTGTTTTGTCCTCAGTATAAAACTTGTCACCTTCTAAGAGAACTCCCATTACTAGGGCAGTAAATAATCAGGTCAGATATGTTCTTTTAATTGCAGAAATAAGAGTACTGTGTAGCAGCTGTGATCTGGTGACTGTGCTGCTGCTGCCCCTTTGGTCCCTGGGATAGTCTGAGATGCTTTTAAGGGTCAATGAAGCTGTTCAAACCAGTTCTCCCAGTATCATTCATTTCCCAGAAAGTCTGTGATGCTCCACTCTTGGCTGTTGCAAGAACCAAGACATTTTCTGCATGCTGAGTGCAAGTACTTAGTGTGTTGTTACAATATGAGTTATACTGCTAGGGAAGCCTCTGACCAAATTTTTTCAAGGAAAAAAATTTAATCTTTTTTCCTAAGAGAAGCTGAAACTTCCTCTTTTAGTATATGTAAATAAAATTACCATGAGTTATTTTTAAGACCTTGCTATGATTTCTCTGAAACTCTGGATAATGAAAGGTGCTGACTCCATTCCTCAAGACTGGGGTCCAAGGGTAAATAGCTGTGGCATGAGCCCAACCAAATGAGCTGAAGTAAACAGGCGATATAAGGTTTAACTTGGTGATTCGGAAGGCTGATTGCCCCCGCAGATGAAAAGAAAATTCAGTTACTGTATGTATAAAGAGAGCAGTGGAGAAACACTGATTTGTGTAAATCACTTCTCCTTGATGCCCAGTTCAGCACTGTCTAGCTAATGCCAGGTATGCTTTTTGAATCTCTGCCAGGTTACTTTACAGCTCACACCATACTGACATTTTCTGAGTTAATGTTGGCACAGAACAGTATTTTCCATGTGTTTTTCATACAGCCCATTCTACATAGCTGTATGTTGACAGAAGAAGACAAAGAAGTTTATTGGTGGTCTCATGCAGAGAAAAATGAGTACAGTTTTTGCAACGTGGCCTTGAAGGTTCCATGCACCATTAATTCCCAGTTAAGTCATTGACTAGAAATTGCAGATCTGAGGCATGTAACAGAAGCATTGACCAAAGTTTCTTCTCTATAAAACAGGGAACTAAATCTATTGTCTTAATTAATCTGCAAAAGCACATAACACCTAGCTTTTCCCACTGGAATCATTTGGAGTTCCTGAATGCCTGAATGACCTGACAGTATTTTTCTACTTAGACTGGGTAGTAGGCTAGTAAACAAGCTTAGATTGCTGTTCCTACACACTTGGGCACAGCATTTTAGCATCTAATTGTGAGCTGTTCTTGCCGGACATGAGAAGATTATGAAGATTAAATCTATATTTAAGGAATTAACATGGTTGTCTTGCTCCCACCAGAGGTTTTAGTGGAATTTGCATGACCTGGGTTGCTTGTAAGCTCTATTTGATATTAGATCTCTTCTGCACTGCTCAGATCTGCTTTAATTGCAGAAATTGCTCAAGCACTGTGCTGCAAAACTGCTATAGAGTTGGTTCTTCCTCTAGCCAAGCTGTTTTATAATACTGAGTTACTTTCAGTGTACTATGTTGTATTATTGAAGCTCTGAGTGTGCTAGTATATGCTAACTCTCTCGACTGGAATGCAAGAATGAGTATTTCCTGCATTTTTAATTTTATTTTGAGAAGGAGGAGGTTGGATTTTTTTCAATTAGAGGTCAATCTCTGCATGATTTAGAAACTAAATATGAACTGTTGCAACAAAATGACAGTTGTTTTTAATGAAAAAAAAAAGCTACTAAAAACTGTTCTGAAACATGCAAACTCAAATAACTGACTTGTATGGCATTTAGTTTTGTAATTTCTACTTGTCATCAAATTTAAGACAGAGTTACTTTCTGGTTTATTGTATTTAGATAAAAAACCAGTTATTTGGAAACAGTATGAGGAACTTACTTTTTGAGAAGCAATGAAGCAGAACTGTTTAAGCTTTCAAACCTTGATGAAGTGTTCAGACTGCTGGTGCTAGTGCACTGTCACTTATTTTTCTCTGTAGCAATTAGCATAAGTTTATGAATGTATGTATAAATTGGTAAGTAAGGATGTGTTGCCTTTTTCTAGTACAATTGCAGCCATCATCTTTGTCCTATTTCATCTTAGTGTATGCTAAGTAATACCTGTAATAAGTTTTTGTGCCATCAAGGAAGTCTGTGACAGAAGCAAGGATAGAACTGAATAATTCATTGCCTTGAGCACAAGGCCAAGTGCTTTATTTTTTCTGTACTTCTAGGTCTCAGTCACTCCATGCTTTCTAGAACAGCAATGAGTAGTAAAGCTGTACAGACAACAGTCACCTTTGATTCAGACCATGATATCTATCCCCAGAAGGGTCTGAAGGAGGTTACACTGTGATTCATTTCCATGTGGGAGACAGAGAATTCATAATATCCCATCCCACACATCTGAAGCATTCAAGTGAGATGAGGAAGAAGGAGCAGAGACTTGAATCTGGGTTTTCCATCTCCTGTATAAATATTCTTGTTACCATGATATCTGACCCACTACAGACATGACTTCTTTTTAAGTTTCTCCTAAAGGAAACTCTGAAAAAAAACAATTTAGTTCCTCTCAGGAGATGAAATCTTGAGAAGTTTTGCATAAGGGAAAATGGTTTTCTGTTTGACTGCAGTATTAGAGTATTAGCCCTTCTCCTATCCTGAACCCAAATGAGGCATTCCACAAGCAGACAGAAGCACAGAAATGTCTTGCTATTTATGTTAACAGAGTTAGGTATTTATTGTACTTGTTTACCAGGTGCTGAAATCCTCCATTACTATAGAAGATATGCACATAATTTTAGGCATGTCCCTCAAGGAAGTCAGTAGGAATTACAGACTAGTTGGAAATGCTATCTTGAGTACTTGTTTTTTTTCAGACTGTAAGAGTTTAACTTCATGCTTTATGAAAGCAAGTTGTGCAGAGAGCCATTTCAGGGGAGGGCTATGCCTATTTTTAGTAAAATTCCAAAAAAGGGAAACAAAAAAGAAAGACGGAGGCTTCTGAACATATCTGCTCTCACAAATTCAACATCAGAGCAAAGAACAGCACAACCAAATGTCCCACAGCTATCAGCCCGTATGGGATCTTTCCCTTTTTTAGTTTCTGTCCCTGCCCCGACACAAGCTCTCTAAGAGGCAAACCTGCCTGTAAAGCTATGTAAATACCAGCCCTGTAATGTTTACATGAAGTTGTTTCTAGAAGGCAGATTCATTTAAGGAGGGAATATTATGTCCTTTTTCTTCCAGGCTGGTTTTCAGCTTCAGCCTGTTTCATTGTAAATATCAAAAGAGAGAGACAAACTCTCTTCTTTTTTTTAAAACAAACAAACAAACAAACAAACCGAAAGCAGTAGAGGCAGACTTGAACTCCAAGAGGCTCAAATATTTTAATGAAAACAATCATTTGACCTTGTCAACTTTGGGTAATTTTATTGGATGTTTTTTAATAACTGTCTCCAGCAACTTTTGAAACAAAAGTTGTGTTTCCAAAAGATGCATAAGATGAGCTGGTATTCTTAAGGCAGATCTAAGAACAGTGGAGTGTACACCATTAGCCAAAGAAGTCAGCTTCACAGATCCAGAGATCCTTGTACTTATCCCCTTCTACACTGTCCTTGCCTTTCATTTCTCCTCAGGGCTATTTGTGTCTGCAAAACAGGATATTTAGCCAGACCTTCCAGCAACCCTTTGCAATCTGCATGGTTTGCTGAAGTCCAGTGACAGTCTGTGTGTATCCTCAGTTAAGTGAATATAATGTCCTGATGGGTAAAAACTAAAAATTAAGCAAAATTTTAATATAGTAATTTAATAAAAAGCAGTACTGTAGCTGAATGAGGTGATGGATTCATGTTCTTTCCTTTGCTGCTGTGGAAATCCTCATTTTGGTGAGAGCCTTTTAAACTGTCTTAAGCATAGCCCTTAATTATTCCAGGGCTAGGAGGGACACCGTGCATTTATTCCACTTACAGGGTAAACGTAGTACCTGGTGGTTTGTTATACATCCTAGCCTGTACAGAACACTGTTCTCTAACAGTGATGAATTGAATGTCACTGACTGTAGTTGTGAATTAACAAATTATGTTATTGGGGTCCCTTCCATGGTGAACTGAGAGTGGCTGATAGTAGGCAGAGAACAGCGAGAGGAGTATCTAAGTATATAGATATCCATTCTGTGCATGTATTCTGCAAAGGCAGAGAATGACATTGTCAGCCAGGAGGAAAAAAAAAAAAATAAAAATTGAGACATTAAAAGTCAGAGTTAAACATGAACATTTAGAGAGTTTGATGACACCACCAGCACCTTGCTTCTTAACTAAGGTACTGCAACAAATATACAGTGTAGGCCAGGAGGTGATATCTGAGTGAAAATCATGCTGGATTAAGGAAGTTGCTTTTCCTCCTGTTTGTCTGCAGTGACGTTTCTGAAAAATAGCAATAGTACCTGCAACCCAAGATGGTACTTGAGAAATGGTGCTTTTTCCTCATCGTTGGTGCCCTTTGTTCATATCAAGCTTAATGGAGTGTGGAAGTAATCAAATTCATGTCATTGCTTTAGCTGGTATTAATCATAGTTCTGAGGAGATACCCAAGAGGTATTTCATTCTCAGTTTAGAGAAAGGCAGAGAAACTGATGTCAAATAAAGCACACACAAACAAATATTAACATGTTTTAGAATCATATAACTGAATTAGTTTGCATGGGATTGTGTATCTAATGAATAATTAATAGTTACTTCCATTAATAGGGGTGTTTCACAGCAGATGACAGGTCAGACTCTGCAGCTCTTCCAACTGGCACCTGATCATATAAGCAGTTTCATCTATGTAGCTGTGACTAGAGCCTGAAATAAATGAGAGTTTCTGCTCAGGGTGTGACCATACAATGACAAAGGGGAAAGCTGCTTTGGAAACACCACGTGCTGCTCAAACAGCTTGGGCAAGAAAGAGGAGCTGGAAATATGTTTGTTGTCATTTACTACAGCAGCCAGGCTACAGGTCAGTCTGTTCTTGGCCCGAAAAGTGGTGGGTCCCTTCAATGAGCAGTAGTGCTCTTTGAAGATCTCCATTTAAACAGAATTAAGTCCACATGGAAGACATGGCAAGACAGATACCTAGCTTATGCCCTGGTGGTCCAGTTATACTAGGACAAACACCTCACAATTACTCATCTAAACCTTTAACTAGTTCTGTTGAGCTGAGAGTCATAGAAAAAAGACTTCCTTGGGAGATGTACAACTATTCTTTTTTGATGCAGCAAGCATATCCTGCCTCTCCATTATTGTGTTTCTGGTTCCAACAATATCAATAAAGACAGAGTATATAAAAGTTAAGCATATTTTGAGAAAAAAATACTATTAAATGGAAATCTACAAAAAGAAGATGACAGCAACAACTTCTATATTCAGTGCATAGTGAAATACTCCCCAGAATGAACTGAATAAACACTGCTGTTGACAGCTAAACCATTATATATTTATTAAAGCATTTTTTTCTTTTAACAACCTACAGAACCTAAGTTACTATCTCCAGTGACTCTGAAACTTAAAAATACATCTTCACATCTGTCTGTTGCTTGAGCTATAATGTTAGACTTCCACGGTGAGTTCACAACTCATGGCTCCTTATTCATGGGGCATCAGGTGATGTGTTCCCTCAGTATCATGCACAGCTTGTAGTTTGCTGTCGCAAAAAGGCGGTTAAAATAAAAGAGTCTCTTTATTAGTCTGGTGGATTTTTGAAAGATTTTTTTGCTTCTCAGTGTCTTGCTACTTTGAAATAAGTAAACAATGGACCAAAAAATTCAGATGTTTTGAGGCTGTTATGGCTATCACTAGGCACCTATGTATATGTTGCCGGATACTCAAAAGCACTCATCAGATACTGCCTCCGTTGGAGGCAATAACATCTTAAAAGCCAGACTACTTCAATCAAGCTTCCTACTTGAGCATAAGAAAATAAGAAATGTCCTTTCACAGCAGAGGCCGTCCTCTGACAAGGATGCTTAGGATAGCAGATGAAAAGAGAGTGCTCTAAAAGGAATGAACCCCTCCGCTTCTGGAATTCAGTGGTTTGAAGTCATCCAGACTGTTACATTTAATGGCCACCACTAGACCTAACTCCTATGAATTTGTCCTTTTGAACCCATTTATGTTTTTGTCTTGCAAAACATTACTTGTCTGTGACCGTAGCTTATGCATGCTATATTTAAAAATACTTATTTTGTTTCTTCTATGCCTGCCGCCTGGTAATTTAATTGGTTGGCCCCGAGTTCTTGTTTTGTGAAAAATATTTAATAGTTATTTTCTACCTACCTGTCTTCTTTACTTCCTTTCTATCTACCGTTCACATTTTGTAGAACATTGTCTTCCCATTATTTATGTGCCCAGGATCCAAATTCTGTTTGACCCTTTCTTTGTGGATATAGCAAAAAGTTGTCCCTGCCCAGGGAAGAGGATGAGGCAGCGGGGTGATACTGGTGTTTACTGCCTGTATATTGCTGTTTCTTTGCTAGCCCACAAGTGGTGTAAGAAGTATTATGTGTTGTTGACTACCCTAGTTTTACCTGACCTTATTCAGCATTGATTATTCTGGAAATCTGAACAGAAATTCAGTATGACATGGATCTTGGCCCAGTGTTTTCTCTCCAGTTAAAATGCTATAAGGAATGGAGTATGACAGAGTATGGGAGATGCTTAGTAGGTTGCTTTGATTCTTTTAAAAAGGTTCAGCTTCAACTGTGAATATGCTGAGGATCACTCAGGATAATAAAAGTGTGTTTTAAAATTATGTTTAATTCTTTTTAAGGTATGTTTCATTAATATGCTGAAAGAACCCGTTAGATTTTCAACTGCCAACAAAGCATTGCTATGGATATAAGCTTGGCAGCTAAGCTGCTACCTTCCAAAACTCACCTTTGAATTAATGACTTTTTTTTTTTTTTTAACTAGGTGAAGCAACAGTGAAGAAGAAACCGGCTCCAAAGACTCCTCCAAAAGCAGGTAATTTATTGCATGTGTCATGCTGTCGGAAAATAATAATCCAACACAGTGTTAAAGAACAGACACCACATTTCTAAGTACAGTTCTTTGCCTACTAAATTTGCTTGCTTATATGATTATGAGGAGAAAACTGGAAAGCAAAGTCCATTTTTCAAACTCATTCATAAGGTTATGTGTGCTAAGACTTAAATTATGAGCATGTAAAAAAGTTACTATTGAATAAACTATACCAAGATCCTACCAAAAGTCAGCAGTAGTGTCGTAACAACACTTTAGCCTTCCGTGAAAGAGATTTTCTTATGTATCACAGAACACCACATCTGCGTGAGTAGCTAGAGAAGTTGCTAGATTCTACATTTCCTCATAACTGGTATTATGGTAACCTATTAATGTGTTTGCACTCTCCTAGGCAAAGCTATCTATGTTTAAAGTTATCCAGAATGTTCCTTTTATAGGAACCTGCTTTCAGTGTCTTAAAACTTTGTCGGACTTATGAACTACTCAAGCTGTTTTCTTTGCCAGATGTGTGCCTCAGCCTAGTTTCCTTCAGATATTTCAAAGCAAAAACACTTTTCAGAAAACAAATCTGGACACACACACACACAAGCCACTTTATTTTAATTACATTGAAAAGAAAAATAAAGCATTTTTTTTCATGCCCAGTAGCCCTGTGTTTGGACTGGACTGTCACATTTGGCAGTGAGACAATTCTAATGTTAGAGAATGCCTTTTATTGCTTCTGTCAGTGTCATCAAACCTCACACATTCACTACCCCCCACAAATATTTTTTTTACTATGCTGTTCCTGTAAAGCAACAGAACAGGTCTGGCACACCGAGCATCACAACTGAGAGTCAGGAAAGAGCACTATTAGCAAAAGAGATGTTCTGCCACCTGTTGATACTCAGGCAGTGAGAAAGCAGAGGAGGAGAAATACCTGATCCAGACATGAGGAGTATGAACGGGACTGCAAGATTTAAAAGAAGCCCTGTAATGCACAAACAAAAGGATCTGTCATTGCTCATGGGAATATTGAGTGTGATGGACAAGACATCAACTTCCTTCCTTGTCTCTCTAATTGATGTCCCACGTGATGATTACCTGGCTACTGAAGCTAGAATCTTCATAGGCAGCTGTTGAGTCTTAAATTTTCTGAATGCTGTGGGTGACATTGGGGAGCAGGTTTGCAGCCCCCCTCAGCACTCACAAATTGATGTGAAGGTAGCTGGAGCCATTCTCCAAAAATAAAAAGTGAAAAAGAAAAAATAAGTTTTTCTGAAAAACCCAATTCTGAAAAATTCATAAGCTGAATATTTGGAGTTGGTACTAGGTCTTAACACTTTTGGCCTTTGGATTTCTGTACCTTGGTCTTGCATGAGCAAACCTCTGACAAGTAGATAGTTATTGCTTCACTACAGTAGAAATGGCAATGCCCACAGAATAGTTTCATTGCAAGCAATAGATAACTGCTAATCTGGATTTCAAATGCTGCTCTGAAATTGTTGAGCTGAGAGATGTATGTATTTTGAATTTTAAGAAAAATAGAAAGTATAGTCACCTAAAGAGAGATTTTTATTTGTTTGTTTGTTTGTTCATTTATTTACTTATTTATTTTCATCAGCTGCTCCTCCTCAGATTACTCAGTTCCCAGAAGACAGAAAAGTCCGTGCGGGTGAATCAGTGGAACTGTTTGCCAAGGTGGTAGGAACAGCACCCATTACTTGCACCTGGATGAAATTCCGTAAGCAGGTAAATTGTTTTCTGGTCTGTTTTAACAATCATCGAAAAAGTAGAGCTTGAAAGGAACTCAAATGACCCATCTTGTCCATCTCCCTTCCCCAGGAACTGGCAAAGGCCATGTCATTCCTGCCAGATGTTTTCCTCACCTCTGCTGAAAACATTCAAATGATGAAGACTTCACAGCCATTAGCAACCATTTCCGTTAGCAATCTATTGCAGTGCTTAAATATCCATAGTGTTAGAAATTTTTTCCTAATGCCAAACTCAAATCTTTCTTGCTCCAGTTTAAACCTGTTGCTGCCTGTCCCCTCCTATAACAAATGTCTATTCCTTTGAGAACAGCCTTAGACCATGTAATTAAAGGAAAAGTGATGTGAAAGGTAGAGATATCTGAAAAGTATCTGTGACAGGAAACATCTCTCTCCTCCCTCATTGATGCTTGGTCTAAAGTTATGTCAGAGGGGCAAAATGCCATATAACAAGCCTGAGTGCAACATCTTACAACACAAATATCACCTTGCAAAGCACAACAGCAACTATGCTGCCATGAGTGCCCTCTGCCCCTAGGTTTAAAGTTCCTTCTACTCAAATTAATTTCCTTGAACTATATTGCATGTGTCCAGAAGGGCAGTTTCTAAAAAAGAGTTGCTTTAGCAAATAATAAAACCACTTTAAATCAAATAACCCAATATGCAAGTACAAACTGGAAGATGAAGTGCCATTTTAGGATACAGCAAATATAAATAAGTACTGTAGCTGCTGTTCTGTTTATTTCATTCTGAACTTGTTATGCACTCTATAGAACATAAATAAAAACAACTCCTCCTACAAGGAAGTTTAGACTCTAAATCCAGATGTGTCAGCATTTAATTGAAAGAATTCAAAACAGTTTATTAATGCAAAGGGTATTCCAGAGTCCACCTTTGCTAACCCCAAATAACCTCTTACTTTAGGGGAAAGGTTGTTTTTTTCCTGAACTCATATATTTTCTTAAAATTCTTTAGTTTCAAGACTGGAATTAAGAAGTGACCTACTCATTTCTACAAAAATAGGCCTCAGAACCTCCAGTGATATTTAGAATCCTGTTTTGTTGAGCTCTGTCTTAACATGTGGGTAAAATGTACCCCTCAAAAGTTGGTTTCTGGTCTGTGCAGAATTCTGAGTTCATTGTTGAATGCAACAATCCTGTTTACATAGATTTCAAGGCCATTTTTAGATTAAAAATCTATGTGATAACAGGACCAGCAGCTCATAATACCCATATCAGATCCATAATCTGTGATTCTACACCTTTTTCCCTTTTTAAAATTTTACTTTTACCATCTTTACACTTTCTTCCTTAGTTATTCACTAGGAGACAATCTAAAGGTTTGCAAAATTGTATGTTAAAATAACATACAAATTTTTAAATGGTCCATTATGGCAGGTGATTGAGAAAAGAAAAAAACTTCAGGGTGGTTAATAAACACTGTAGGAGGACAAGTGAGGGCAGCAGTCTTTCATTTATTAAATTAAATGGGGAGCCATTTACTATACACTGTGCTGCACCATTATTTTGCTTTCTTTTTCACTTATACTTCACTACACATCGTTTTATTCTTGGATTTCTTCCTCTTCTATAAATGTGGTTGATTTCAGCTCTGTCCCATTCATTCCCAGTCCTAAAAGTGAAAATCTCCCAAGTGTTCTGACAATTTTCCTGGGGGTTATTTGTAGTAGTTACTTGAGCAGATCCAGTAAGGGATGAATTGTAATTTCAGCCCTGCCATTGTATGCTGCAGCGTGCAGGAGGGACTTGTCCTCTCCATGTTCCTTCCTCACATTCTCTCAGGTTCAGGAGAGCCACAGTGGCCTCTCACAGGTATATTCTGGAAAAATATCTTTTGCTTGAAGCAAGGGAACATCAGGAAGCTGTGATCCATACTGTTGTACATTATGGCAGTCTAGTGGAGGGCTGCTGGAACTGTGCTCAGGTAAAAAGGGGAAAGTCTTTGAAAACCCCTGTTAGCTGAGGAACAAAGTCCATTGTTTAACATTGCTAATTGTTGGAGCTTCTTAACTACGACCAGTGACTTCCTTCTTGGACACAGGGACCCAGCTTCCTGTACCCCACAACCTCTGCAAGACACTGAGCATCCTTTCAGGGCTTTCTCTGCACACACTCAGGGCTTTCCCTGCATAACACAGATCTAGTTCTACTAGACTGATTTTTTTTTCCACTATTACCCTTTGACTAATTCTAAGGAAGCAAAACATAAAAGAATCTCAGAAGAACAAAGTACAGGGGCAGGGAGGAATAACTTCCAGTATAATTTAGACTGTAATCCTACATAATTCCATTTACTAAGTTTCTATTCAAGTTACTGTAGGAGCATCTTTCTCAGGTTACTTTTGGACACATAGCAATGCATGTGTTCTATCTCAGCTGAGGAGGAAGCAGGGAAAGTCCTGCTCTTAGCCTTGTAATTTCTGATTTTCTGAATATATGAGACGAGATAAGGCAAACTAAATAGCCTTCATTTTTAATGAAATTCTGAGAATGCGTTGGAAGAGTCACTTATCTAAGAAGGAAGTGGTGGGAGGAAGAAGGGCATTGACATTATGTTGTCTGTTTCATAAGAACACAGTGTACAGCTTCTATAATTGCAGTGTAGCATTATGAGGTTTTTAAATAATGGCACGTCTCAAGCTAATACTGATTAAAATCTAAGTCTCCTTGGTCATTTATGCTTTGATAGCTTTGTTTCAATTAAAAACTACTTAATAATATGCCTATGGTATTCAGCTGAGATTTTTATTTTTGCCTTTCCAGAAAATAAAAATGCTATAGGAAAGCTAAATCTGCTATTTGTATGTCCCTCTGCACAGCTGTGGCATTACATCTCCATTTCAGGCAACATCATCTTCAATTGTTCAAGCCCAAGAAATGGTTACCCTGATTTATGTGGAAGTACAGAAGAAGGATGGTTAAAACAAGAGGGTAAAAGTCACAGCTATGGATGATTTGCACATTGGGCCTCTAAAGGGGAATGGCAAATGAATTAGGGTATTTAGAGTTAAACCCTTCTTCCACTGTGGTCTCTGTGAGATGTGTGAGACCAAACTTTGGTCTTTTGCCAGTTACACAGTTTACACTTTCAGCCTGTCAAAGATGAGTTTGAAAGTGAAACTCCTGTTCTTTAGTGGAGTCCTAACAATACCAGTTCTCCCAGCTGCCTTCACAGGACTGGAGCCACTATAAAGTTCCACTCCATTTCTAGATGTTTTGTGTTGATTATAACCTTTACCAGATGCAAATATTCACTGCTGCAATAGAGTTATCTGCAGAGAACACTCAATAAGATAATCTTGTATTGTAATTTGAGTTTTTTCAGAAATTAAGACATTTATTCCATAAAATCTTTTTTTTTTTTCTTTTGAATTTGGCAGATTGAAGAAAATGAATATATTAAAATTGAGAATGCTGAAAACAGCAGCAAGCTAACAATATCATCAACAAAGCAGGAACACTGTGGATGTTACACCCTAGTCGTAGAGAACAAACTTGGCAGCAGACAAGCACAAGTCAACCTTACAGTTGTTGGTAAGTCCATAATAATGTTTTAGATATATACTCATTCTTTGGACATCACTCTACATTTGCTTTATATATGATGATACACAACAATTTAAGTAAAATAATCAGATAAGTTAAGAAGACTGAAATTAAAAACTAATACTTAAAAAAATACCTGGACTAGGCAGTGACATTGTAATAAGGACTATAAGCAAGTTCAGTAGGGCTATATTGTGTTTTATTTTTAAAAATTGCTAATTACAGATGGAGGTACAAAATAGCTCGGACTTTAAAAGAACCACAAGAGAAAAACAGCTCATGTCTCCGTTTTCGGGTTAGATACCACTTCTTTTTCCCATTTAATGTTTGCAGCATCGAGACTTCTTTTTGATAGAGTGCAAATTTGAAGACTGTTAGTGCAGGAAGGATTGAGGTGGTTTCTATTAGACTGTAAATTTGAAAACATCCTGTTGCTCGGAAGAGATTTTATCCCTTTAACTGAAATTCCTACCATTGTCTACTGTTTTATAGTGACATAAAGCAGTGAATAAAGGCAGTCTGTTTTGAATATGGGGCCCTTCATATAAGGGCTTCTACACACATGTATATTTAAAGCTTCAAACAGCCTTGTCAGCTAACACATTCAGGCCATCAAGTTAGTCGTAGCAGGCTGTGGACAGCTGCAGATAGTTGTAGACTGGTAGAGAGTTGCAGTATGTTTGAGATAAAACTGCAACCTAGATCTAGACCAGCTAGCCTGAGTGTCAGACAAAATCTAGACCTGTGACATCTAGCTCTGAAAGGGCTAATGAACACAGCCTGGTGTGGATACACAGCAAGTGGTTTTCTGGGATATCTAGAGAAGTTCTATAAGCAAAGAGGGTGACTTGGTTAAAACATTAGTCTGCAGGCTGGGGCTGTTTCTAGGCTCTGTTATCTATGTCCTGCAGAGGGGTTTTTGTAGAATCAGTCATAGAATCATAGAATCTCCTGGTTGGAAAAGAGTTGAGATCATTGAGTCCAACTGTACCTGTCCACTGCTAAACCGTATCTCTGAGCACCCCATCTACCCATCTTTTAAACACTTCTAGGAATGGAGACTCAACCACCTCCCTAGGCAGCCCATTCCTTTGTCTGATAACCCCTTCAGTGAAGAAGTATTTCCTGACATCCAATCTGTACCTCCCTTGGCACAACTTAAGGCCGCTACCTCTTGTTCTATCACTAGTTACCTGGGAAAAAAGACACACACCTGCCTCACCACTACCTCCTTTCAGGTAGTTGTAGACAGTGAGAAGGTCTCCCCTCAGCCTCGTCTTCTCCAGACTAAACAACCCCAGTTCCCTCAGCTGCTCCTCATAAGGTTTGTTCACCAGCTTCGTTGCCCTTCTCTGGATGTGCTCCAGTGCCCCAATGTCCTTCTTGTAGTGAGGGGTCCAAAACTGGGCACAGTATTCAAGGTACGGCCTCACCAAAGCTGAGTACAGGGGAAGGATGACTCCCTTGGTCCTGCTAGCCACAAGGCCAGCAAGGGCAGAGCTTGCCCAGGCATTTGGACAAATTCTAGTTCAACCAGCAAGGCTGCATCCTAATCCCACACTCATAACTGCATTGGCTCTGCTGTCCTAACAGATCTGTGGGCTGGTGACCAAGTAAAGAAATGCAGGTATAACGCCAAAGATGAAAATCTGACTCTAAATAAATCAGTGGCAAAATACCATTAACCCAAGTTGGACTGGAAATATCCAGTGAATAACATCCAAAGTTTAATGAGTAGAATCTCACTTTCAAGTACAACATCCACTGCTAAAGAGTGAATGTCCCTTGGTTGCATACTGCTGTACACATTGTCAATAGAGGCCTCTTGATTATTGAAATTAATTTCTTTCATCTAATCTGTGGCTTTCATTGCAGTTAAAAGATAATTGAATGAATGAGGATAAATATCAAGTAGATTCCAGCAACATGCCAGAGACTTCAAGAATAGAAGAAAATAGAATAAGTGTTTTTCACATGATGCATAGATAAATTGTACTACCCCTTGCAACAGTGGGTTGTGCAGTTCAGAATATAGCTAGGTTAAAAATAAACAACACGAAAAATTGGTCCTCCAATAATCATTGTTCTGGGTACAACTTTTGGCTCTGAAGCCCCAACACAGCTGATTAGCAGCTAGAAGAATGGCAGGAGATAGATTGCTCTTTACATTTCCCTTTTTTTCACTCT
>NW_010312687.1:104911-132973 GCF_000700745.2 Antrostomus carolinensis
TGTAGCAGGTTATTGGGCAAGACAGATGGGTTTCTTGGTTGAACTAGGCTGAAAATTCCTATTATTTTATCACTGTGTGAGCCTTGACTCATTATTATATAAGTCACTGTTTTATATCCTTTGGAGTTAATTGGTGTGAAAGTCCTTAAATTCTATAACCTTATAAAGTTACATCTCAGCCTCCTGCTTTGCTCTTCCATAAGAAGTGTGCCAGAGAACAGTGGGATTCCCAGAGATGCTTTTGGGACAGTTGGGTGAAGAATCCTTACAATGTGCTGGAGTTTGCCATGCATTTTGGCTGATGACAAGCTATCTGTTTCCAACTGAAAAAGAATAATTTCCCTCTTGGAAAATTGCCAGGCTCTTCAGTGAGACATCTTGCTGATGTCAGCACTGCCAAAGGCATGACAAAGCCTCAAGATTCCTAGTTTCCTACACATGTGTTTTAAAGCCACATTCTTCCATCTGGGTACTGAAAAATGAGGGAAAAAGGAGCAAAAATGTCTTCCTTCTAGGAAGCAGGTTAGAACCTCACTACTGAGGTAAAATCCTTCACCCTGTTTGTATCCTTGAAAGCATTAAATGGTCATGCAAGGTGAAAGGTACTTTTCTCCAGTCAAAATAGGGAAACCATACTTCTCTAAATATACAAAATGTGAGACCTTTTAGTCTACCAAAGCTCATCTTTAGTCCTAAATTCCCACTTGTCCATTCTCTGTGCTCCATCCAAAGTACTGGGAAGAAACTTGCTCTCCCTGCCCTGACCTCACATTCATAACAAGCATTTGTGGAGTGAGCCCTGGTGCTAAAGATCAGCTCTGTTTGCCTCAGCTATTTATAATAAGGCTCTAAACTCTGTGTGAGCTGCCTCCTTATGAGTATACCACTGAAAGGCACATCTATGTGTGTGCTATGTGCTCAAAATGCTGCTGACTGACCACAGTCCACAACTGAGTCTTGAATGTATTGAGAGAAACTACAAATAGAGAACATCTGGAGCCAACCTAGAGCTGTTTCTCAAAGAGGTAGCTAACATGCTTGTCTGTTCTGAATTTTATCAAATCAAAGGCATTTGTTAAAATATAAAATTAAATAAATAAGGAAATAAAGAGGTATTTATTTTGCTATTACTCCTTAAAACCATGTGGGTTGCAAAGTCTCTGTTCTGATGGGCAAGCTTCTCATGTGAAAGACTCCAATAAGCATTTCCCAAATTAAATTTGGACTGTAACACAGGCCAAGGAGCAGGTTGCCCAAAAAAATTGTGCACTCTCCATCCTTGGAGGTATTCAAGTTCAGTCTGCATAAGCATCTGAACAATCTGGTCTGACCTTATAGCTGAGCCTGCTTTGAGCGTGAGGTCTAAAGACCTTCCTGAGGATACTTAAGATCTTAATTTATTCTTTTGGTTGTCAAAGACCTTTCTTCACAAAAAAATAACAGTATTGACTTACTTCCAACCAGAGGACAAAGGACTGAGCTTATCTGCCAGGATTCAAATCAGAAATGATCCTGCTATGATTTAAAACCTGAGTCCTAGACTGTAAACTATATCTGGGTATTATTGTTATGAATGATTTTTAATAATGACTTTTAGGGAAAAAAATCTACCCTGCATTCTTTTGAATTTGTGTCCTACAGTCTTACATTTAACTGCTCACACTGTCAGACTCAGCCTTCAAATGCAAGCTTAACTGAACTGAGCAGAGGTTCTGACACTTACAGAGTTTGTATGATATATGATTCAATGCAGTTTTGGCCATGGGAAGAGATACTCTTGAAAGAAACCCAACTTTATCCTAAGGATTTTTTTTTCCTTTGTGATTTTAATGAATATCAATGCACAAAATGCCCATTACACTCAGCCTCCAGTGTGAGCTGTTTGCAATCCACACACCAGATTCACAGATATCTAGGCAAGTTAGAGGAGACTTGTTAATTGCTAGGCAGTGCAGTGTGATGATGAGTACACAGCACCAAGCCACAAGGACTGAGTCTGGAGTTTCATATTGATTCGTTGTGTAACTTTGTATAAGCACAAATAACACTGGGAGACCTGCAGTAGAAGTGAGACATCCAAGTTAAGCAATGTCTTCTTTTAAAAGGTTGACTGGTCCCAAAATGTCCATGTTGAGCTCTTCTCTATTGTTATGATTAGCTCTCTTAAATAAGCAATTTCATTAGATGACTGATCTCTCTCAGGAGATTTTGCAACATGTTTCTGCTCCAAAACCAAAATGGCCTGATGTGAGACTGAGCTAATGATTTACAGCAGACACTGTGTCAGATTAAAGTAGACTTCTGTTGCCAAAGCTATATTAAATGAGCCAGTGATGAGCTTAGTGGAAGATAGGACTGATTTAGGCAAGGCAGAGCCCCCACTCTACAGTGATAGCAAGGCATATTCATTCCTTTCATGCCATTTGTTGGGTGTATGTGGGTAAATGTATCAAATTTATGGTTCTGAATATTTTAGCTATGTGACAGGAATACCCCAATCTGTAACCACTTTTGAAAAAGGAACTCAGCTTTCATACTGGCCGAAGTTGGATACTATGACAAAGAGTCAAAAGAATCGCAGAATCAAAGAATCACTGGAGTATTCACAGCAGTAATTCTCTGTGTTGAATAACAGAGTATTCAACACAGAGAATTTGTCACTAGAGAAGCTGTCTGTTCTGCAGCTATGCCACAAGCTTCCTTCATGATTTTGCGCAAATCACTTCATGTTTCCATGCCTAGTGTACAGAGGTTTTCTGATGATCAGCGTTTGGTGGATACTTTGGATTCTGGTGATATCTTTTACTTTTTTTAATACAGAAGTAAAAACACATGTACTACCTCCCAAACCTTGTTTGTCTTTTATGAATCTTCTAGATTTGTACTGTTCTTTGTGTGGTATTGTATAAAAAAAAAATATAATGGTGGTTAGTGAGCTGTACAGTAGATACGTGCAGCAGAGTAAGAGCAATATCATTATAACCTGAGAAGCCTGAAGACAATTGTTACCGTGTTTTTATTACTCTAAACATTTGTGCAGATACTGTGTACTGCATCGTCATGTACTGCTGGACAGTGAGAAACCAAGTACTTCAGGACACATGTACAAGCATTTTGCACACAGGCATGCAAGTAGTATAATATGAATTCACTAAGTAATACCTGCTCCTCTGCCTGAGATTACAATGCCATGCTTGAGTTAGGACGGAGAAGTTATTTTCTGTGAGGAAACTGTTACTTCTGTGCCTTTAGCAGAATCTGTATGAGCAGAGTCTTTCCAAGCAAAAATGAGAAAATACAAGTTTAGCTTGAGAACAAGATCTGATCACTACTAACTCCAACAGTCATTGAATATAATGGTAGGAATATTAATTACTTATATGAAGGGCTTGGTCCTGATTCAACAAGTGACATATATGCTTCTATACTAGCATTAGTTCTTTGCCCTGAAACCCTATTAGAAGGAAATATGGTAGCTTAATCAACAGTTCACAATGGCACTATCAGAACTTTTTGTGAGTGCCTGAGAAGCCTGGCTCAGTGCTAGCTGCTCAGACTGAGTGGATCTAGCAGTGGTAAGAAAACATGTCTTCTCTCTCTCTGGAAAAGCAAGTGCAGACATCTGTAAGTAGATAATGAAGTAGAACAACCACAGACACTTCTACAGAGAATACTGCAGCTCAGAAATGCTAACATGAATGCTTCTGAAAAAACTTTGTTTGAGAAGCGTCAGATTGTATCTTGCAGTATCCATGTGAATCCCTGTTTACAGTTAAGAGTCAAGAATTCAGTGAATTTCTTAAGAATATGTGGGTGGACTTGGTCTCTAACCTTTAGCCTTTTAAATTCCTCTGGATTGCTGGAGTATTTTTGTCACCAGTTTCATAGTTAAAGGGCAACAAGACTTGTGGTTAAAGTAGAGATGTCTTACATTGCTGCTGCTGTTGTAGTTGAACAGTGTTGTAACCTCCACTGTCACCCTCCCCACTAATTCCTGGTGGCAAAACTCTGCAGCTGTATCAAAACTAAATTTTCACAGCAAGGTAACGATGTGTAGAGGAAAAGCAGCTTGCATTGCCCTATGCATCAGTGCTGGTACACGGATCCAGATTTAGTCCTTGAAGGGCCATCTAGTTTCAATGTCGTTTCTGTTGGGAGAAATTCCAGTAGAACTCCCTGCTTAGCTATTTTTCCTGATGTTTACCTTCACCTTTCTTCTGATGAAGACGAGGAAATATCATGTCATTATTTTTCACAACAAAATTCCTGTGTTTTACTTGCTGTTAAATGCTAGGAATGTCTTAGTTTCTAAGAAATGACTTATCATGACTCCTGCACACGAACGTGGGGTTCCTAGGACCTGAACTCACACCAGTGGAGACTTGGAACCTGCTGATAGTCTTACTGAGGAAAGTCCTAAAATTCATTCTGCTTTTCAGTGGACATGTATCGAAGCTCAAATCTGACCAGTTATCAAACCAGATTCCTAATGTGTAGTACATGAGTAATCCGAATAGCTTGTTGACTCAGGCACAGGAGCAGATGGTTTAGGAAAAGGGCTCCTGAGAATGCATTATGTATTTGTTTGTTCCATTAGGCCTGTGGCAGAAGATGTTCTTGTGCTGAGGGCATTTGCGTGGGAGTGTTGAGCTCTGGTTTTGTTCCCAGCTCCGTTCTCCTGCGTGTCCTTCGACAAGGTTGTTTTGCTCTTTTATGCCTCAGTTACCCCAAGTGGCAAAGTGGGAACGACAGCACAAAGTGGTGCTCTGGGCCTCTCGTATTTGTGAGCTACTTTATCCACAGGTCTCAAAAGGCCAGTTTTTAAATAACTTGAGTTTTATGTCAGAGCTGTCGGGTGGGGCAATATGGTGAGGGATCCCACTTTGAGGAGGCTAGCAGCAGTGTGGATCACAGGAGAGGGGTGAATTTCAAACTCTGTTCCCCTGAGCTTACTAACCTTGTCCATGTGGTTCCCAGCTCTGCTGGGGAGGCTGCTTCATTAGGCAATAAATTCTGTTCATTTCAACTTCTTTTGTGTAGTTTTGCAGGAGAACACAGGCATTCCTTTCTAGTTTAATTTTATTCTAAACCTATGGTACACTGACACCCAGAAGGTACTAATGGGTGTTACAGGGTGTTAAGGGGTAATAATATCTCTACTTATAGCACTCCTGTCCCTTGGAAAAGAAGCTGCAGGGCATAGTTTTCCAAGCAAAGCAGAGAGGTCTGCCATGACCCCGAGCCCTGTCAGCAATAATGCAGAGTTCAGTTATGACCTTTTATGGTTTCGCTTTTCTCCTGCTGATGAATTTCAAATGAAGGCTTTGCCAGTGCTGTCGGCATGGACAGTGTTCAACTGGCTTTTGCAGCATATTAAATACCTTCTCTGGCTAAACAGCTTGTGGAATGGAATTAAATTGTTTCTTTCTGTCTGTTCTTTATCTGGCAGACAAATATCACAATAGCTAATAATAGTATTATACAGTAATATGATAACTGGATTTAGAAAGAAACCAAATCAATTTTAAGAACAGATAAAGAAAACTACTTCAGAGACATTGTTCATAAAAGAAAAATAACTTTTTTCAGAGGCTGTGGTTATACTGTTCTTGGTTTTCAGGGGCTTTCTACTGAAACAGCAGTGCTGCTTAAGAGCCTGCCAGAGCCCTGCAAGCTCTTAATGTGCAGCAAGCCCTATCGCCTTGCTTTGGTTCAGCCTGACCCTCACATCAAGTAGCAGAACAGTTTCCATTTTCCTGTGCTCAGAGTTAGATAAGGAGATTGCTGCCTTTTTTGGTCTCCTGGAATGGTCCTTGTGTTCTGCAGACTCTGTAAATGGAGACACGTGGAAAAGGCAGTGAGATGTGGATAGCATGGTTTCATGTTATATGGGTGTCCTGTATGAGCTGTGGGTTTGCCACCTATGCAGAAAGACATAAAGTCCCTTTCCTTATCAGGAGGAATTTTGGGTTACACATCACTGGAAAAAAGGCAAGGACCTCAAGTCAAATTTATCTTGTAAATAGAAGTGATTTAAAGGCTGAGCATGCTTCGCTTTATGCTTCTCAGAGTGTACAAATACAAATTAATTAAAGGTTACTCCAGGCTGTATATCAAAACCTGTTTACCAAAATATTTCTGAGAATCTGTCTGAGGAAGGAGTGCAGCTGAATTCAATTTGAGAGTAAATAAGAAGTGTGTGTTTCAATCCTGGTATGGTCTCAAATGTGGCTTATACGTTTCACGTGAGGCCAGCTCATGACCTTACCGTCTGCCCTAAGGAACACATGACACAAAGAATAAACTGGAATGTGACCTCCTTGCTCTGGGGTAGTGGTAATTTATGTCTCCCTTTGTTGGGAAGTAGGGGTTTTTTTAATCTGTGACTAGTTTACTGGAGCAAAAAGGGAGGAAAGCAGTAGAACCCTCCCTCACATCACCTCCACTCCCCTCTTACTCCCCTGTGCATGGCGTATAGCATATATGAGTTGCTGCTGTTCTTTCTTCTGTGTCACTAGTGTCAGAGACTTTCTGCAGTCTCTGTGCTGCTATGCAGAACAGCCCCTGTGGCAGGCTTGAGTCCAAATTAGCTGCTGGTCCATCTCCTTTGCCTGCCACTAGGCTTTGGGAGCCAGCTTGGGGCAACCCTACTGATATTCCTAAAGAGATTACGTAGGGAGCTTTGTGCTTGAGTCCCCCTTAGCATTTAACTGTCCAACCTCTAACTATCTTGTTAGCCTCTGCAGTCATTCTGTTAGGCAAATGAAGTGATCATGCTTCCCAGTAGAAGAGGTGTAAGTACTATCTGCCTTAAAGGATGTGGAGTTTGTAGGATTCTCACCAAGTTCAACAAGACTGCATGGATACAGCAAATTTGACTGTGGCAATCTAGAATATCATAAAGCATGGCTAAGTCTTGATTTTGGTGTCATAAGCATGGTGTAAATTAGCCAAGACTGGAGTACCCCCAGTTTCATATAGTTGAGACATCTTACAGTGGAGGATAAATACATGTTTTCTTTTGTTGCATATAATAATGAATCTGAAATTAGAGCTTAATATTTAAAATTAATTGCTTCCCCTATAGAAATGTTCACAATGAGCAGTGTATTTTTGGATGCACTCCCTTCCTTCTAGTTCACGTGTTGGCTTATGGCTATGGTGTGGTCCAGAACAGGAAGAACAAAACTGTGGTCTGATTAAGCCTATGTAAAACCCTCATAATATAAGCCTAAATATGCAGTATGTTTGTGTGTGCAAAAGACTGCAAATGACATGCAAATGAAATATTGGATGGGCAGGTGAAGGACATTAATACTAAACACTAAAACAGGACAAAATACAGAATTGTACTCGACTTGTACACCCCTCCTCAAAACACTGGATATTTTTTTTGGAAACAGTTAATTTTGCTGACAGATATTTCATATTTCATATTCAGAAGGGAATGTAGATTGGCAAAATATCTTAGCTTTCAATACAGACAGATGAATAAAGGATAACCTTTAAAATCCCCATAGAATAAACTGTTGTGAAACAAAACAGACACATGGAGATACCATCTGCAAATTATTTGAATGTGCCGGGCTATAGAATACCATCCAGTCTGATATCAAATCATTTTTAAGCATGGTAAAATGGCGTATATACATCTGTCATATTAAAAAAGAGCAATGATTAGGCTTTTATTCTTATTTATGATCTCCCATAGCAGCTACTACCCCAGTATTTATACATTGAGCAGATCTGCAAGCAGTGGCACATGGTAGACTTCAAACAAAAACGTGCATCTTTCTGGCTGGAAGGTCTAGCTGGGGTTGCAGGTTTTTGTCTTTGCCTACTGGGAAAAATTTATTAGGAAAGTAGAAATATCGCCAGGACTGTCAGATATTAGAGTAAAGCCACGTAGCATTTTCTTTACCACTGATGTCCCCTTGGCCATGAATGTTTTCTCTCCAGTGCTCACATACCTAAGCCTTGCTTCTGTAAACTATGCAGGCCAAATGGATTGCAGTTATCTAGGTGAGTCATGGAAAGAGGGGTCACTACGGTAACTGTGGCCTAGGCAACTGATAAATCATACCCAGACTTTCATTTGGAAACAGAAGCGTGTTGAAAGTCAGCAAAGAGAACCTGTATTTTCATGTCCTGCACGGGAAGCAGGCTACTGTGCTCTGCAAAGACTGAAGCATACACATTCTTTCCTCCTTCAATGTATAATTCAGTGCAGAGCATTAGACAAGCTAACACTTTATTTTTTTTAAAAAAAGCCCAAGCACCTACCATGCACATTTAGCTGTGTGCATAGCAGATGTCAGAGAATCTGCACTACTTTGACAAACCTGAACAGATGCATCTGTAGGGTGATGGACTACTGGCTTAGCTTTTTCTTCAAAGTATTTTCCTCGTGCTATCAGCAACTGCTCTGTTCTGTTTGGATTTAGGGTAAATCAGCTGTTGCTTATCCCAGTTCTTCTATCTGCATCTTGACATGATGCAATGATAATTATATAGGAGGAAAATAAGACACATAGCTGAAGATTCTTCTTCTGTACAGATTTTGAAGAGGACAGCGGTAGCATCATTCCCTACAAGGGAATAATAAGTTGTAGTGAAACGAAGACAGCTATCGCTGCTCTTTGACTAAAATCATGCAATCCATGTGTGCCACACAACCAGTTCTCTGGTGACTGCTGGAGTGTTGTGCAAGGGTTCTGTTATTGTGAATGATGTGAGCATTGAATTCACCCTCCTGGCAGCTCTGGGCAGGCTGGGGCAGGATTAGCACAGGGAAGAGGGGTGTTGCTGTTTGGGCACCAGGAGATCAAGATTCAGTTCTCATCTTTGCTACAATCTCTACTTTTAATCTTGGACAAATCATTTAACTTCTCTGTGATTCAGTTCATGATATCTACACTATAAATTCATGTTTGTTAATAGACCCTTTTATTCTGCCAGAAAATGAAGCAAGTAAGATGTGACAACTAAGCAGGGCAACAAGCCATTCCAGAGGTTAAGGACATCTGGTCTCTGATATTTGTGTTTAACAAGAGATGTCCTGTATAATGATGACTCCTAGTGGAATGGTGTTTTAAGTGTTGCCAAAATGAATAAGGATAACCTATGTTCTGGCAGTCTCTTTTTCTTCCGCCTGGGTGTTCTCATGCTGAATGCAGTGGCAAACCCTTGGTGCCCATCTCCCTCCCTCCCTCCCAGTCTTTTCCTTCATACTTGACAAGTTCTATTTATACATCTTCTGATATGTTTAAGTTGTGGAGGGAGATGGATTTTCCATCACAACTGAACTAAAAGGAATTACAAAAGTTTTTTTCAGGGAAATAATTCGTCAACAGAACTTGCACTCTTCCAAATAGTGAACTGATAAATAATTAAGTGTCTTGATCAGATTAGACTACCCCATTTTCCCTCTCTATAAGTAAAAACACAGCAGTCAGAGAAGTCCCTTGGTCCAAGAACTAAAGGCATGTTTATGGCAAACTGTGGCTATTTCTGTCTGCTCAGTGATTTTCCTGGGAATGATAATTTGAGTATGGAGGGATAACTGATATAGTCTGCCACAGGAAGGCTTTGATCAAAGTCAATGGCAGTTTTCCCCAGAATTTGGATATTTTTTTATTGCTGAGAAAAGTGCCTGTGTTTTTTGGTTGATTTGCCAGCTCTGCCTGTCTTAAGGAGAAAATGATAATGCCCATTAGCGGTTTTAACCAGCAAAATGGGACAGGATTTTATCAATCCATGTCCAGTGTAGCCACTCCTTGTAGCATCTCACACTTTTCTGTCTTTTTCTTTTAATCTTTGGTCATTTTATCCCATCCTTTGATTTCTTATTCATCCTTTGGGCACTAGTTCACCCAGATCAACATCCTCATTATTTTGTAGGTTTTGCTAGATTTCTTCTGAGAGGATTATTCCCAAGGAAGATATTTGTTCCCTTTAAAGTCTTTTGAAGTGCTTAACTTCCATAATTCTTTTCTTAATCAGTAATTTTTTAAAAAATTCAACATTTTTCTGTCTTAGGAAAAAATTCATTTCAATAACCATGTAATTATTAAACTTCATTTTGAAAAAGTCATATAACTGCAAGGTTTTTGGATTGTGTCAGATGTTTGCATATTTGGTTGCTCATCTGTTCACCAGATTCTGGTGGTATTGGCTCATTCATGCAAATAGGGACTGCAGGAGCAAATCTCCAACTGAGGAAAAACAAAGGTTTCTGTCTTCTACCTCCCCAGCAAGTTCCAAAATGCACACGAGATTAAAAAAATCTCAATATTTAAATTATGTATTCTAAGTTAGATTCCTTTTTACCAGAAAGTGCACTAGGCTTCCAAAAACTGCACATAGACAAAAAAAGCTGCCACCCCTCGAGATCTGTGCTTCTATACAACAAACTGGTTTTGGTATCTCTGCTACCCAGGTAGAGTTGGATAAGTGGCACGTTCTGAGGCTGTGAAAGGTTAGTAGTGGCCCTGAAGTATGGAAGCAGATCAAGGGAGCTGGACAAAAAGCATCACAGCTATGGTTACTGTTACAAGGGTAAACCTCCAAGAAAGTTCACCAAGGAGCAGTGTGCACGATTGCAGGAGATTTGATTTCAGTACTTGCAGGCATAGCTGTGACTGGTTTTTGTCTCAATAGTTTCTGTAATGATAGCTGTGAAGGACATTAGGCTCCAGCATGGCTTAGCAAGATGCCCAGGGAACTGAACCACCCATGATGATGCCCATGTGGGATTGGCATCCATGTTAGCTAATTCAGGTAAATCTGTCTGTGCTGTAGTTGTTCCTTTTCGCTGTAGTACAAACTTCTGAAGCATGGAAAGAAAAGGGCTGCTAGCTAGGGCCAGTAATATCCTAATAGAAGTCTTACCACTTACCTTCACCATTTCATCTAATTTGCTTTGCATATGTGTTTTTGCAGATAAACCAGACCCACCTGCCGGAACACCTTGCGCATCGGACATACGGAGTTCCTCCCTCACTCTCTCGTGGTACGGTTCCTCTTATGATGGTGGAAGTGCGGTGCAGTCCTACACTGTGGAGATCTGGAACTCAGTGGATAACAAATGGACAGATCTCACAACCTGCCGCAGCACCTCTTTCAACGTGCAAGACCTTCAGGCTGACCGGGAGTACAAATTCCGTGTGCGAGCTGCTAACGTTTATGGCATCAGCGAGCCCAGTCAAGAATCTGACCTGGTAAAAGTTGGAGAGAAACAAGAAGGTTAGTTTTTAAGAGAAAAAAAAAAAAAAAAAAAAAAAATCTAAGTTAAATTAAATGCTAACTGTTCCCCAGTGAGGTCAGGCAGCTCTACACACCCCTTCACATCCCTCTGTGCAATGAATGCTTATGCTGGCTGTAAGTGTGCTGAAGTCCCTTCACAGACTTCATGTGGGTGTCTGAGCATATAAATTGTGCATGCATCCAGTGTGGAAACTTGGCTTTAGGGATCTCAAACCCCTACCTTGTGAAATCAACCAATAATTCAACGTCTGGTTTGCCATGTGAGTGCTGGCTGACAGACTGGTGTAGTTCAGTGCACAGGTAATGGGAGGTGAAACTTTTCACACATAAGTTACACATTCAGACCATGCGCAGTTGGAAAATGATGTTTGGTGGCTTACCTGAAACTTACTGATGGATTCATTTCAGTTTATACTGGACACACTGTGGAAAAACAAGCTATGAACACTATCTAATTTTGCTTTTGGAAAAAGTAAATGGGCTTGCTGCTGGCCAAGCACTGGATATGCAGCAGAAACTGAATTAGCCTCTCGTAGCTAGGTGTAGTTCCCATGCTTCAAATCCCAGCATGGTGGAGCACCTCAGTCCTGTTACCCCTAATACATTGATCTGGTAATTTCAAGGCTATTCTGCTTAGCATGTTGGTTTTGCAGCATTATGGGTGTTAAAAATACTTTTAAGGGTTTTTGGTTACAGTTGCACATACTTGTAAAAATATTTCTCAGTGTCTTTTGCCTCTTATTTTTTGCTTAAGATCTTCCCAAAAGACTAATGGGAAGAGCTGGAGCATTTTAGAAATTATTTGGCAACTAGTAAAAAAATTTAAACACACATAAAAATCAAAATTATTTTTTAAAACCAGATATTGAATGTGTATTTTTGTGCACACCCACATCTACCTACTGTGCAAGGATCATACCACAATGAAAAGCCCAGACTAAGAATAATGTATTTTGCCATTTTTCCTGTCTTTGAGGAGTGGACTGTGTGTTGTATCTCTCCCTCCTTACTTATTATATACAGGGCTTTGGATTTTTTAAGTGTCTTATATAATCCTTGTGATGTTATCTTTTATTGTCACAGCAAAGTGGTGCAGCGTCGCACAACTCTCAACAGGCATTTCCAAACAAAAGTAAATCATACTTCTCTTCAAGTGCTAAATAGCATGCATTCTGAGAAATTACTTTCTTCTATTTTAAAGATTTAAAACCTGATCTAAATTAAGATGCAGCTTCTCTTCAAAGGGTGGAAAATAACATTAAGAGTAGCAATAAAATTGAAAGGAAGCTGGACGGTACTGTCTCTTCATGATAAAATTCCCTGTGTTTGAATGCTCTCTTTCTTTAGATGCAGGATGAATCCCTTCTAGAGTTGGGAGACCTGTCTCTTCCCTACATTTGTTTATCCTAGAGCAAGCACTACTCGTACTGGACCAAAGCAAACAAGCTATTTTTCTTTTTAAGACTGAGAGTTTTTTTACATAGATTTAATAGAAAATAGCTAGAAAGCATATGAATCATTGTGATACACAGAAAAAACAACAAAAAAGTTGTTTTGAGTGAGAAAAAAATGTATTCTGTTTGCAGGAGGGTGGGTTGTCTTGGTGCTCTCAATGCCAGTGTTTCTTGATTTGAATTCTTGATACTGCAGCTAGTGTAGAGAAAGGGCAAGTTATACAAAGCATGATTTTTGAAGTGTATGAATATAACTGGTGCTTTAATTAAAAGCAGTGGAAAATGCATGTGTTCAGCACCTCTCAAAGTCAGGACTTAAAGCTGCCATCTATATAAACACTTAGCTGAGTAACTGGGGATTTTCCGTTGGTGCCAGGAAGACTGATTACTGATTTTCATACTGAGGTGGCCAGTGCATATTAGCGATCTTAATATTATCTTAGTGAAGAAAGGCATGGCTAACTTTTCACTGTGCATTTAAAGAAAACAGCTACTAAAATCAGGTTGAAGGTCACAACAGATTAAAGTAGACATTGCCATGTTTGAGGAAAATTTAGTTCCGTTGACTCACTTCTGAGAAAGGCTTTAGCACATCTACTCAGCACTTACCAAGCTCAGATATGTTCCAGTTATCTAATTTAGGCTTCCACTGATGGACCAAAATGTTTCTAGTTCATGGCTTCAATATAGTGTCGCCGCAGAACAGGGAACTGACTTCTTTGTCTAATCAGTATTTGGCAGACGTTAACTACTGGCAGCGTGGTTGGGATCAGCTCCCTTATGCAGCCCTTAAAAGGGGAGGAAAATGTGATGTGCTCTATGCAAGTGTGGTTTCTAGCTGAGGAAGATCTGAGGACAGCTATCCCTGAGTGGGGAGGGCTTGCTTCCCTCTCTGCTCTTCTGGTAAATGCTGCAAACCAGCTAGTCTGTGCTGGGACATACAAGGGTTGCAAATACAGATAAAAGAGAGAAGGGTTTTAGTGACAGATTATATCAACTTGATTGGCTTTGCTACCAGAATACAGATGCAGCATTGTCTTGGATGTGAAAAGGTGATGCCCATGCCTCAGACCAGCTACCTGCTCACCCTGCACTCTTTTTTTCTGTTGCTTTCTTCTCATCCACTGCATAGAACTCTATGATCTAAAGCACCTAACAGCGTCCAGAGTGCTGCATTAATGTTTCATAACATAAATCTGTTGACACAGTGGAGATAAATCACTTGGTTAGTCTTGCACTTTATGATGGCAAAGTGCAGCTTCAGCAGCTAAAGACAGAATCGTACAGGTCGCTGTGCAACTGCCTTTGCAGTTTCTCAAATTGCTGGTCATAGCCACAGGTCTTAGGAGAAGGCCCAAGCAGTGTAAGTGATATATAACAACATTCCAGCTACAGCTCCTTTCCCCTCATACCTGCAAGCAAGATAGGGAACAACACACAAACTGGTGCTACCGACCATTCATCCACATGAAAATTAAAAATGAAAATCAAGACACTCAGGCCAGCTTTTACTCTGTCTTACATCACTGGGCTTGCCAACATCTCTGCCTGCCTTTTAGTATGTCTGCAGAACTGAGGCTCCATTTGGGCCTCAATGATTTCAAAATTCAGCCATGCTCAGGAAGATGTGTGCTGTCCAAATTTTCTAGTCATCTTGAGTCTGAAAATTTTCTCTGGATGCTTTTCAGGCAATATTTTCTTGTACAAACTTGCTTTCCTTTTGGCTTTGCAATTCAAAAAATGCATAAAAAAGCCAGAAAAGGATTTGTCATTGAACCAGAAGTGTTGTTACTGATTTTAATATTTTTAAATTATTTTCTATTTCACTAAGGCATTCCTAAAGCCTATTTATGAGATTGCTTTGAACTGGTTCAGTATGCTGATGTTTCTAGTAGGCAGGTATAATAGACAAGTACTGCAAAACACATGAACTTGATTTACTAAGAAATGGTGACCAGGTGGTGATTGTGTAGTCAGTCATCACACCAAAGTGGTGAGGTGACTTTAGTTATGAAGTTAATGTGCAAACTCCCTGACTGCTTTTTGCTGCTTAGCCATAGGGTCTACCAGTTGCCCATGTTACTGTGAATAATTTGACTATCTTATTTAAGTACTGTATCCTGCATAATGTTATTAATGTCTTTTTTATTTTCATTATAGAACTCAAAGAGGATGAAGCGGAGCTATCTGATGATGGTAAGAAGTTCATTTTTTAATCAGGACAAATGCAAATCTGTGTTTTTAATTAATGTTTTATGGAGGTTTTAATCATGGTCCTTAATACTTATTTGTAGAAGGGAAAGAAACAGAGGTCGACTATCGGACAGTTACTATCAACACTGAACAAAAAGTTTCAGATGTCTATAATATTGAAGAAAGACTGGGATCGTAAGTACTATATTGTGCTTTTGAAGACACGGAGTTTTCAAGGCTACCAGTCAATTATAAAGATTGTGTGCATTCATTCTTTGACAGTGTCTTATGCTTTCAACATTCCAGCTGGGCTCGTCTGGTGCAGTAAAAATAGATTTTATCATGTATTGGCCTCCACTCCATAAAGATCCTTTATTCCTATTAAATGATAATTTAAAATAGGCACTACATGCATTTCTGGCAAGGAGGATGGAGCCCACAAATGAATAAAGCTAGAGGATTCATTTGTTGTTCAGTGTTCTGAAAGCTAGATGAAAAAAAATGTACACATTGTGTACTTGCATTTCCATTATCTCCATTAGCGGTAATAAGATTATCCTGCCCACGGGCTAGAATCTCTGTTGACAGCAGCCATAATCCCAAGAGCATTAATAGTATTGCTGAGTGAAGGTCAGTGATTAGCCTGGCTGTGCTTCTCAGTGCTCAAACTCATGGTTATGTGAATTGCATGCCACGATAATCTTCCAGCAATTTGTGCTGCTGGTGGTGCTGAAGGCCAGGGGATCCTGTATGGTGCCAGTAACAAATCTTGAGAAGTGTATCGTAGAGTTGTACATACACAGCAATGTGAAAGCATAGTACTGAAGCCTCTAGCATTCAGACTCTGATTTCACCTATAGCCTATACCTGAGATGTCTCCTATATGCTGTCCTTTCAGAGGTGTATGACCTATAGAAAACTGGGTGCAGCAAAACTTGAGTCACATTAATGAAAGCCTAGTAGGAGTCAATTTTTTTAAACCTCTTATATAAAACTTGCTAATTGGAATAGCGGAGTGTCTCTAAATGTGATATTCATGCAAAAGTGCTTGCAGATTACTCTGCACAAAATCAGCACAGAACAATACTTGATATAAAGACATTCTTATTTCAGAATGGAGTGGTTGCACTGGAATATTTAGTAAAATGTTGCTATTCATGGTGGCTCATAAATTGCAAAAAACGTTTTAAGGAAATAGTTATATATTTTCAGGGGGAAATTTGGACAAGTCTTTAGGCTTGTTGAAAAGAAGACTGGAAAAGTTTGGGCAGGAAAGTTTTTCAAAGCATATTCTGCTAAGGAAAAAGAAAACATAAGGGATGAAATCAGCATCATGAACTGTCTACACCATCCAAAACTTGTCCAATGTGTAGATGCCTTTGAAGAAAAAGCCAACATCGTTATGGTCTTGGAAATGTAAGTATAAAGCAGATCACACTAACAAAGCTAATAATGTTGAAAATAATTGTGGATACAAAAGTAGCAACTTACCTAGACATGGGACTGTCAAAAGCTTCAGCATCTGCAGGGCATGGATGGTTTTCACATCTTGCAAGTTTTTTCACTTATTTATCCAATTTTTTAAACAGTGGAAGTGAATCTGTGTTGTATCTCTCAAAAATCTGTGATGAAGATGTGTTATAGTCTATATTGTCTAGTTTGTTTGGTTTTTAATCAAGTACCTGGGGTGTTTTTCTGTGGTTTACTCTTTTATTGCCAACTTGGGAGGGGAGAGAAAAAAAGGTAGCTGCAATTTGTGCTGGCATTTAGAACCAAAAACATGTTTAAGGAAGAGATTTTTTTTTCTTTAGGCAGTTCTAAACGTATTGAAGAAGCATGTGCCAAATTTCATTTAAATGAAATGACAACACGGAACAATTGTCTCTTGCAGAGAATTGAATGTTGGTGCACAACAGATAGTGGGAGAGAGAGATATGCTTGAGAATACAAACATCTAAGCTACATTCTAACAAAATAGTTGAAACCCAGGCAAATTTAAAATACTCAAGAGGTATTTGGAACACTGTAGTTTTCATCAAGTACTACATCCAGGTTTTATATTTTTAAGAATCCTTAAAGGATTAGTCTGATGTGTTTTTCCTGCAACAACATAAATACTCAATAAATACTCAAGAGCAACACATTTATTTATAATCAGGGTATAATAAGTGCTGCCTGAAATATCTCCACAGGTGAAAACAGTGTATGTTCTAAATCTATAACAGTAGATGGAGAAAGATTGGTTACACTGTCTGTTTCCCCCCAAAAAACCTAATTAAACATTAATTGATCTGCCCCTAATGTCAATACACGGATTCTCCATGATGTTCCAGGTGTAGCAGTTGTAGAAGGAAATTTCTCCTTTACTGAAAGTCTTTGCACTCTTCATCCAAAGATTAAGTAAAGCTGAATTTGAACACAGTCTATATTGCTGTCTTGATCTTGCTGAGTAAGATAGCAACACTTATTTTTACTTCCCAGAAATCGTTTGCCTTGAGCTACTTATGCCACAACACTGTGGGAAGAAACAAAAGCACCACAAAAGCAGTGTTGTAAAGCATTGCACAGGGCTGTGACTTGGGATTCTCTGTGTTTCAAGATAGTAGATATTTACTTCCACAAAAAAGAAAGCTCAGAACATGTTCAGGCACCAGAATTCATTATAAGAAAAGAATTTGCACAGCATAGGATGGAAAGTAATGGTCAGACTTCAAAAACAATAATGGCCAACGTGAGCAACGTTTACATCATCCATAACGCACCTGCTTAGTGTGAATCCCATACTTGTGGCAGTAGCAGCTGGAAAGAAAATGAAATCCTGATCTATGCTGATGTTTTTCACAAAAAGTTTCATCAGTCACTGTTCTGCTGCCACATCTACTTCATGTGCTGTCTGCTGCAAGGAGAAGCAGGTTTTTTGCTGGCTGGAAGCACTGAGTAAGATATAAATTGTTAGAAGCAAAAGAGCCTATATGTCTCTTTTGCTTGCTTGGCACTTGCCTAGATTTATGTGCAAACTACTATTGCACTAGCATATTTCAGAGACTGGATCTCCATTATACAACCTTGGAACTTACGTGCAAGAAGGTGTTGTTATTTTTAGTTCCAGCAGTTGAGCAAGCTGATGACAGTAAGGGAAGGGAGCCCTACTTAGCTTGGAATTGAGAGCTGGCAGGCTAAATGGAAAACGAGGAAATGTATAAAGAGTTTTGAATAGCATATGGCTTTACACTCCATTAGTTCCTCCCTGCCAACAAAGGTGTTTTACTTTTTAAAAATATAGAAAAGTACTATCAAATTTAAAGTAGTTTTGTTAACCAGTTTAATTAGGATGTGATTTTATTTTGGGGTGGCCACCTTTTCTGGCTTTTGAAACCCCACACTGAAATCCTCATAGTTTCGAGATCCAGAGGAAGAGGGGTTCTTAAAACATCACTCAGGCAGGCAGTAGCAGCCTGTCCCTGCTCTGAAGCAGGCTGGGCAGTGAGATGCTTGTGTGACACCTTCATGTCAGATGACTTGGTAGCCTCCATACCATCATGTTACCCAGCGGAGACAGTCCCAGCATGGCAACCGCACCTGTATTATTAGACAGCCACTGGTGGATCATTTCTGGTTTAGCCATTAAGCTCGTATTTCTTTGCCTATCAAAGAAGTTGTGGGAAATACCTTCAATTCTTAGTATCCAAGATGTTCTCTTTATTCCCATTGGAGTCTAAGTGTGTGGATTTCAAATAAATGGAGCTGTCCTGCCATCAGTCTCCTTTTAAACTAGATTTTAGCAGTAACTGAAATTTAGCAGCTCCCCTTCCACTTAAATGGGAGCTATTGATGAGCAGCACTTTTGGATTTTTCTTCCTGATATTAATCCTAAATTTTTCATTTTGATTTTATTCCCATATCTTTCTTACAACTTTTGGAACTTCACTCTTAATATTTGTCATGCCACTATTTTATATGGTTTGATTTCATATTTAAAATAAATTAAGATTTTTTTTCATTCATTTAAAATCAAACACTGTAATGATTCAAATAATTTAATGTGCTTTTCCCTGAAAACCCTCCCATCTACCATTTGCTGGAAGTTAGTGGCAAATCTCAGGCATTTCCTTTTCAAATATAGCGAGGTACTTGTTCCACAATAAGCAGCTCAATGGAAAAAGAATATCCGAAAAACAGGAGCATGTTGTGAACGGCATTCAGCGTTGGGAGCTAAGTGCCTTGAAGTTTTTATTTACTTCAGATAGTCAGTCTATTCTGACGTATATCAGAAGAAGATTATTGTATTTCAAATTAAGATTATGAAAGCAAAATTTCAGCAGTAAACTTCATTCATTTTGTGTGGCTTAAGTCAGCACATGTCACTAAGGTTTTACCTTTTTTTCAAAGGGAGATTTATTAACATGCAGTTGAGTATTTGCTTGGGCAAGTCCAAGGTAGATTCTTCTCATTGTTCCTCCATTACCAAAACCTGAATAAAATATTTTTACAATGCGTACTCTGTGAATCTATAGACAGGAATATTTTCCTCTGTGACCTCATCTAGAGAAGACTGAAAAGAGGAGAATCCAGAAAATAATGAGAGATTTAGATTCTGAACTAGTTGTGACTGTGTGAAGAAAGCCAACTTCTCCTTCTGCATATACATAGAACCTAATCTGCATTGGTTCAATTTGGCTTCCTAAACTGCCAAAAATTAAACTGGATTTGGCTCAGGATATAAATGCAAAAATATGCTTTCTATAAATGCAATTCCAAAATCATCTAATGATGTTACTGGAGTGTCTAGAGGTCCCAGGCAGGGTAAAAACAGGATGCAGATGTATTAACAGTAGTTAATTTCCAAATAATATGCTAAAAAGTGGTGCTTGAGACAGTGGTATGATTCCTGAAAATTTTTCACTCTAGGGATCTGAAAAGTATGGCACTTTTACAGTAAAAATAAGTCATCATTGTCTGTGTTAAATAGTCAAAAAACAACTGGTACTTTTTAGTATCAGGATGTTTATCATTTGGAATTGCAGAGTGCTTCATATATAAACATTTTGCATGCAGATGTTTTCATAAACACCTCCAATACTGGTTAGTGTCTTACTGAAGTAACAAAATACTAGATCCCAAATTTATCAGAGCTGTTTATTCTACAGCTCTAGCCATATTATTGGCTTTATGTTACGAATGTGTTATAATCCAACATAAGCTCTCAGTTTGTCAAGGGTATGAAATTCTTACTATTTTCATGTTAATAGGAAACTGCAGTAGCATTTCTAATTATATACTTTCTGAAATCTTATAGACAGAGCAACAAATGTGTCCAGAACTCCAGATGTTTGAATTTCAGTTTAGCATTCAAGGGATATAATCATATATCTGACATCCTGCAAACACTGCAAGGCCAGTTTTCAGTTGAGTGTTTTCTGTCTGTAACTGAAATGTGCAACTACATTTGGTGATAAGCATGAATGCTGCAAAATATTAAGCCATATAAAGACCATGGAGCATTTAATTTAGAACAGATTTCTAAAAGCAAAGCTGCTCTCCGCCATTTGCTCTGCTCTTTATGGGTTGTTCACTCACCACACACAAAAACAGTATTTCCCATCTTTGGACATAAGCAGATAAACCATTTCAGTGATTACTAAAAATAAAAAAAAAACCCAAACAAAACCAACACCTACCCCCTCCTCCCCCCACCAAAAAAACCCTAAAACCCCAACTCAAACCACAAAACCCAAACAAACCAAAAAACCCAAACCACAACTTAAATTTTGCTTTATTAAATCTAGGTTAAAAATATCCCACTTTAGTTCCACAAGCAGCTCAATCCAGAAGATTCTACCCTGGAAAGACTAATTATTTTGCATCTTAAATAAGCATAAAAATGGAATTGACCTACAAGGAGTGTGATGATGGCTCAGCTAAAAATACCAGCACTGAAAGAGTTGTGGGTTACATCCTTGTCCTGTCACAGCTAAGGAGGAAATTCCCTCTGAGCTCACTTGAGTCAGTAATTTACCCTTTGAGCTTTGCATTCCAATCAGCCGTATCATTTGAGTTCTTCCTTCTTCAGCCTTACTTTCTCACTCTCAGTCTTTTTCCCAAATTTTTGCTGATCTGCTAGGCTTGTTCTCTTTTCCTGAGACCCATCCCATGTATTTTAGTTTTCTTTATTTCTAAATTACGTTCTTTGCACTTGTGTAGTGGTGGAGCATAGGAGGGAAGGAAGCAGCAACAAACATGAGCTCAGAGTGGTGTTATAAACACACATCAGCAGGGTGACAGTCACATGGCACACATGCTTTACTGCCAGGTGCAGGTGACTGAATCCTAAAGGCAGGATGTAAATCCAGCTACATCCCCACCCCCTGGGATAACAGTATGAGTGTTTCACAGTCCTAACCTGGGAAAGAGATTCAGAATGGAAAAATCTATTGATTTATACCACATACAAAAGCTGATTCTACCTATGTGATCCTTGTATGGAAAATACCATTACAAAACATAGGTTGCATCCTGAAGTGACTATTGCAAGTTTGAACTATCTGTTTTTGTGTAAAGGAAATAGTTTGATTACTCCCAAAATGAAAAAGCTACAGAAGTCCTCTTTTTATTCTGTCTTTCATAGGGTTTCTGGAGGAGAACTCTTTGAACGAATCATTGATGAAGACTTTGAACTGACAGAGAGAGAATGCATTAAATATATGAAGCAGATTTCAGAAGGAGTTCAGTACATCCATAAGCAGGGTATTGTCCACTTGGATTTGAAGCCAGAAAATATTATGTGTGTCAACAAGACCGGTACAAGTATCAAACTCATTGACTTTGGACTTGCAAGAAGATTAGGTAATGACTTTTCTGCCTATTTCTGTTATATTCTTTCATGTATAAAGAGTAAACAGACATGCTTCATATAAATAGTTCTGGTTTTAGGAAAAATTAGAAAAAGGGAAAATAAGACATTAAAGAGTGAGTAAAACCTCATCTTCAAGAGCAGCTTGCAGTGAAATGTATACAATCTACCTGTCTGTTCCTATGGATAGAGCATCCCTGCAGTCTACAAAGTAAAATACACAGTACTCAGTAATGTTAACAACTACAGGAAACCATAAAACACTCACTCTCTAACTGTAAAAAACAGAACAAAACCTTGATCTTCATGAATACTTCAAATCCTTGAACCTTTTTATAAAAGCAGGAGTGAAGGTGTTCTAAAAGACTTTCAAATATGGATAATTACATTCAATTTACACTTCCCCATTAGTTTCATCATTTCTTATCCTAAACAGCAGCCTATTTTTGTACCTGTTAAACATGGGAGGAATTCATCCTACTTCTTTTGACACTTAACAGGCTACTGCATACCCAAGAATATAATTATACTAAAACAAACCAAAAATGGTATGTTGAATGAATAGGGGGAAGTAAATTTGCTTTTCAGATTTTTAGATTATGTTCAAATCCAAAAGAGTATCACATGAATCTTGGTGGCATGGACACTGTGAACTCAGAGATAAGGTGTTCATTTAATTCATTAAAAAAAGAGACCATTGCCATTTATGTCCCTTCACCAGTATGGAGCCAATAGTTCTCTGGGAACATGAACTGGATGTTGTTCTTGTTGGACAAACAGATGAAATGTGAAGTAAGTTCCAGTGCTGAAATTTTTGTTATCAAAAGTGTGTGAAAGACTTCATCCCATGGCATTCCAGCTGTCAGCCTGAAATATACGCATTTACTGCTGAAGTGAGTGGATTTCACCAACAAGAGATATAATGTAAACACAGAATGGCCTTTTAATAGAAATTTCTTCAACTACCTTTTTAACTTCAAACCACATTTAGCAAAAGGAAGATCCTGTTTTCAGTAGCCTGTTCATCACCATCAGCTTTTCCATTTTTCTGTTAACCTTGTGGCATCACCGTATATTGCACGGCTGACGATTGCTTGTGAGCTGCTACAGTCATGCCCTATGTAGTAAATCTCTAACCTATATATAACTTTTCTTAATGCAGAAGGATGAGAGTTAAGGGCACTGACGTTGATTTTGATTTTGCAGTACTGTACATTTATTTGGCTTAATATGTTGCTAATTCTTGCAAAGTTACATCATAGGTATTTGCCGTTTCTTTCATCAGCCTGCCCTTCTGGGTAACTCAGTGTCCGTGGCATTTCCCTAGGCAGAGAAAGTGCCCTCCCATTCCATGCCCATAATGCAAAAAACCACTGTGTTAATCATGAAGATGTTCATAACATTTTGGCTGAGATGTTTTCCAGAAGTATAAAACAATTTTTACTGTTTCATTTACTTACAAAATTTGCTAAAGACTCTTTTCACTCAGTGCTTTCTTCTTGACAGTTGTCTTATGTGGTGCACTGAGGGCACGTTCCTCCAGTTGTGTTCCTTCAAGCCTTGTGATTTTGAAATTGGCTGTCAAATCACTTTGGCTTTGATAAATGTGGGATTGGAGCCCTCATACTATGGACCTGACCCTGATTGAACAGAAACTGCTCAACCAAGGGTCTGCTGAAGAGAGCAGCGACCCATTTTGCACTTCAGCCTCTGAGATTCAACTTTTGTAACTAGTGCAAACTAATGCCTCTAAAAATTCAGTATTTTGATAAATTTTAAAGAAATTAGGATCAGTTCCTTCTGCAGCCGTCTTCTGCAGCTAATTAGTTCTCTTACATTGTCAGGAAATACCAAAGCTGCAGTGGGATATTTTCCTGACCTTTTTTGGTGTGCTGAGGAACACATGTAGAAAATTGTTTAAGATAAACTTCTTGAGGAGAAAAGAGAATGCGTTTTGAGTACTGTAAAGATTTTTTTTTTTTTTTAATCAGTTGATTATACACAGTGTCAGCAACGGTTTCCAGCTAGCTTGTCAGCTTTCTATCTGAACTAAGGGATATCCAAACACAGAGCCTACTTGTGTACTGAGCTTGTAAACATCTGGGTAAAGATTTGACATATTATTGCATAGAAAAGGTTTTATTATTTTCTTTTTTCTTTTATACACAGAAAATGCTCTATCAGTTGTTTCACACTGTATGCTTGCACTCAAATGCCATGTTTTCAAAAAAACATTGACCCATGGGCAGCACATTTCATACACCAGCCTTTTGCATACACAGTGGCTCATAGTAGTTTACACAGTGCACAGAAAATCCTCCAAACTTGGATGTGAAATCTAAGCCTTAGATTTGGGTGATCATTATGAAGCTTTTAGAAAAACAGGTTCTTTATGGCAAATTTCAGTAATTTTTCATAAGGACAGTTGGAAAAAAATGTAGGTGTTGACCTTACAAAGAAGGCAAATGGGAAGATGGGATATTAAGCTTCCCATTTGTGCTTGGAAAAGGAAGAGTGATATCTCACTCTTAATTTCCACTGTGGAGAAAACATTGCCCTTGTTTTAGGCTAAGTCAATTTAGATTGGATATTAGGATAAGGAATCTGCTTTTGGGGGTAAGAAAACTTTGTTTATGTGAGTGTAGAGATGTTGTGGCATAGCTTTTGAATGTGCTTTTTAAAGGCTAGTCAGACATCTGGCAGAAAGGTCTTAATGCTGGTGAACTTGCATGGGAGTATCTAGGTGATTTCTGGGGACTGACCCCAGAAGTTTTTTCTGTCTTTTTCTGTCTCTAGAAATGGATACTCTCTGCATGGAGGGGGGGGGAGAGGTGTCTCTGACAGCAGGGCTAACCTGAAAATGAGGTTTTTGAAATTTATTTACTGTCACCATAACTAACCAGAGCAAGAAGAGTTTCACAGCATTTAAAATGGGAAACTGGCATTACTGTGAGTGAATTACTGTGGTAGTGCTTAAAAGTTGCCTCACACATGCTGTCCAGTCACCAGGGAAGTTATTAAAGCCCTATGTCCTTCAGTTTTCATTTGGTATGTTGGGTATTTGCATACCTCAAGAGAGAACTAACTTAGGTGTGTGATAACATTTTATGAAATGGCTCAACAGCTTTCAGCTGAGGTGACGGTAGGTGTGGAGTCAGCGTTGGAATCAGCATTTGAGTTGCAAAACTTGGTAGAGGAAGTTCTGGTAAATAAAATGTTCTGTAAAGATTCAGTGTTGTGCACAAGTAGCTTCTATTGTAGGCTTCTCAAAACTTTGGTCTGCTGGTGTTTCAGGTTTTTCAAGCTTTTCTCTTGATTATAGAGTTGCAAATCTCTGTACTTGTAGTAACCTTCTCAGGAGCAGAATTGGAATCTGTTACATCTGGTTTTATTCCCATTCATATCTGTTCTGTTTAGATAGCAATCTCTTTGGGAGAGGCATGGTTCCTCACCGTGTCATTCTGCTGTGCCTAATCTGTGTGCTACTCTTGCACAAAAGATAAATGTAATGCAATGAATCTCACTTAAGGCAAATACAGATTGCTCAGGCACATGTGCAGACTGGACAAGAATTTCTCAACCTAAATCCAAGCCTGTTTCAAGTCAGAAACAATGTATTCCCTGGCATTTTTGTACTTTTAGAATACTAAAAATTTATTAGGATTGGTTTGGGTTATTTTTCACAGTTCCTAATCTATTCCTTAATTTCCTTCCTGACCTTGCTTATTCCTTTTTTCTTCTTCCCATCCTTTTTAGAATGATCATGGATGAAAATGAGCCCATTGAGATTCACCTGATAATTTCTATCTAAATGACTTGTGTTGTGTTTCACACGGTGACTAAGAGTTAGACACATCACTCAGAGTTGAACACTGGCAGCATAAACTGTCAATACTAGGTTCTGAACAGGTTGTTATTCTACATTCATCACTGTATTTTCCAGTAGAGCAATACTGGTAGGTCAGCACAAGAAAGACAAAGAGCGAGATCATGTGTCCTGTGCCCTCATTCTTTCAGCTCATATTGCTAGCAGTAGCTTTGTTGCAGATCATTTTTAGAACATCCACATTGTGCTTAAGCAGAGACAGATGTAGGACACCTGTGCTACAGGCCAGCTGAATAAAAGTTTGAAGTGGCAGATGGTGACTAAGCATTCATGGTCCCATTTCACCACTCTGGTGCTCCACAGGGATGCTTGTAGGCAAGCCTGGTTTTGAGAGCAGGCTTAATACCAGTTTTATTGACAAGGTAGTGATCTGACATCATCTGCTTCTCTTCTTGTTTCACCACTGACCTGTGCCACTTCAGATTTCAGAGATGTGCAACTCAGTATTGATTGCCTTTGTTTTTGTTTAAACTATAAAAAATGTGTTGGATTAAAATAGTTCTTTCTTCTTATTATAATTTTATCACTACTCTTTCTCTTTACCATAAAATGCAGATCTCTGAGCTTCGATAAGATAAATCTTAGGTAATTTGTGAAAACTAACTTCTTTCTAACACTGGAATTCTGAAGTCTGCTTGTGCAACTGCTAAAGTGATGGAGGCTCAAACACTTCTGTGCTCCAGGGCATCCAAATCTGGATTAAACACTAAAAGTTCTCCTCTTTCTTAGACTTAGTCTTGTGGAAACTCCTTGCAGTAGAAACCTTCTTATTATGTGCCTTGTACAGTGCTGTGTCCTTGAGGATGCTTAATAAATAATTCTTTACTGCTATACATATATCAGCTAAGAAAACAGCAGTTCAGGCATAATTCATTTTTTCTGGTAAGGATCTTTAATAAAATCACAAATATGAAAGCAAAACTGGTTTTCCTGTTACTGGGGAATAATTGTTTTTAAAAATCTGCATTAATGGTTTTCTCTTTCATTCTTCACAGAAAATGCAGGTTCTCTGAAAGTTCTCTTTGGTACACCTGAGTTTGTGGCTCCAGAAGTTATAAACTATGAACCTATTGGATATGAAACAGATATGTGGAGTATAGGAGTTATCTGCTACATTTTGTGAGTACCTTTGCTATTCTTAACACAAATCCTGACAGCTGCTGAACATACAGAATTTCTATCAACTTCTGAATTCTTCTATTTTCAGGCCTTTCATATTGCAATTAGCAGCTCCAGCATGTTTAATAAAAATTCTCTGTTCTCTGAAGGGTGCAATTGGTGAACTGCAGAACTAGCAGTTCTGGAAATTCAGCCATTTCGTGTTGCACATCTTGCATCAAAAACCAACACCACTTCATCTCATTTAAAAAGACAATGTGACAGTATTTTATTATTAACTTTAAACTATTTTTTCTTCCCAGATGTTAAAGAGAAATGTTTGGGCATGCACTAATAACTGATAATTTCTATTCTTTTATTCCCAAGAGAGAAAATTTTTGTGAAATTTTTGAGTCTTCTTATTTAGATTGTATCCCTCGTGGGACAGACAGAAGTATCCCAGCATTACTGTGTCTGCTTACAGTGCATTTTAATTTATTACTAAGCACAAACCACTGGATAAATACATTTTGTAAGCAGCATAGATGAAGCTCATGGAAATATTTTAGCTGGGACAGTTAGCTGCAGCTCTTGGTTACATATTTTGGTATTTGATTTGATCCTTTTATATGATTTATAACTTCAATGGGTCTAGAGAAATGTATATGGAAATAGGATCTCCACGCCTAGAACAGCAAGCAGGCTTCTTCCAACTGTGACTTTCCACATTTGATGCTATAAAAACAAATGAACAGCTCAGTTTGGAGCATGGTTCTTTCTCCCTCGCTCCAGTTTCAATAGTAAGTAAACAGCAGATCTGCTTTGCACTCATTCTTTTAAAATGCTTCTCTCAATACCTTACTTTCTTTTTTAAAAGAGAGGCTGCTCTCTTCCTTGACACCTGCCAATGCACAGCTGTTTGTCTCATCTTTATTCAGTCTTTCTGTGATTCTGCTTGCCTTGTCATCCTGTACTTCTTTTCATACTCTTCTCATTTCTAAACTAAGCAACATAATTTTATTTCTTGTCCTGTGCAAAAGCTACATCAACTCTCTTACTCCCAGCAAAGACTCTGAATATTTCTGTTATCTTCTGTTTCTTATGTGAAGCATGCTATACTCTTCAAGGTCACTTTGCTCTGCCAGTTTATTTACAGGGCCTTTATTTTCCATTCATTTCCAGCATTTCTTTCTAGATCTTGAAAGCTCGTTTGGATCATTCTGTAGTTCAAATAATGTAGACCACACACGCAGTACTCAGATGACAAATTCATTTATTTCTCCAGCTTTTGAGGCCTCCTGAGTTTCACAGCCCGG
>NW_010312687.1:133017-149431 GCF_000700745.2 Antrostomus carolinensis
ACCCAAGAGTTCCCTCAAGGCTACATTGCCCCCTAGAGGCCTCGTACACGTTAGGGAACAACCCTTAACCGCAGCGTGACACGCACATTTGGGGGCTTTCACGTCTTTTGCTGTCATTTGCGATCAAAGTATATGTGAGTTTTTGTGTGTTTGCAGTATAAGCGGTGACATGTCAGACAACCGAGGCAAAACTCAGTGACAGCAGTTGTGTGTGCTCCTAAGGTGTGCAACCAGGGTTGCTGCTCCAGTATGGTACGTGCTGGAGAACACCGTCATTGTCTAAGTAGACAAGGCAAAGGGAGCAGGTGAAACAGATGGAGAAGAGGTGAAATGTCATGCAAAAGACCAGTCTGCCAGCAGTGGCAGAACTGCTTCTTCCAAGTTCTCTGTGCCACCAGAAGCAAGATATTTAGATGCCGTAATGTTCAGCTGATGGGATTGGGTGATGTTACACTTGATTCAGATAACTCGATATGATATGCCTTGTGAAATATATTATGAAATTACTTGTTTGCTAAGGTGTCTTTAAGCTCATTTAACTCCTTGTGAGGAGAAAATTACATTACCCAAATGCAATGAAAATCTTTTTGATGCATAGCTATCGCTGCAATAATGATTAACAGTAATAATCACCTTTTGTCTTTCTTGCGATAAGAATAAAGTAACAGAAGTTAGGGAAGACCTGTGAGTCATCGCTTGGACTTTCCTTCTCCACCCCAGAGTGACAGGCTCCCAATCTGTCTTCACTTCCTTCAAGCCCAGCTATTTTTGCAGACTCACAACCATGAGCCATTATCTAAAATGGACCATCACATCATCCTTACAGAATGCAAATAAAAGTCATTGAGAACTGTATCTCTCTCTAGTTGTAGCTCTGCTTCCCTCTTCTGATTATCAGCTCAGAACTGCTCAATCTCATGCCGAAGTGTAAGACTCGTTCGTTTGGTGTCAGTCTCACATACCATCGCTGTGCCTGTAACTTAGCATTGGCATCCCCTCTGCCCCTGACATGGTGAGTGGGGCCATGAAGGAAGAGGCGAGCCCTGCAGCAGCACTGGACTTAAGGGCAGGTCTGCTACAGGCAGCTGATGGCCCAAAGCTCCCATGTCTATTGTAGGTCCTAAGTGAAGCAGCAGAAAGCATGGAATTGCATAACTTGACATAACTCCTCTTTTAAGGTAAGATTCTAGTGTTGAGAGACCTGTAACCTGCCTAGAAAGAGACTGTGTTTCCATTATGTCCTGTACAACAAGTACAAACCAGGTTTAGCAAAGAGCTGCTAAAGAGATTTCAGTGGGTGAAGGGTCTTCCCTGCAGAAGAATAAATGGGTAGGATGTAATCTCAAGTAGGAAAGAGGGTGACAGCGCTCCTCCAAAACCCTGCAGTGAAACCTCTCTCCTGTCCTTCTGCTGTGCAGGCCCAAGTACAGATACTGCACGCTCTATTGGGATGCTGCATCTGTCTTCCTTATGGCATGACTGACTTAATTCCATCCTACAGCTCACGGGTTCCCTTTCCGCATTTTTAAGCTACACATTAAATCCTTTTAATCTTTCTAGATAACTTATTCAGTCCTGTCTCTTCCTCAGTCTTTGTTCTTCCTTAAATTTCCTTGTTTGTATTCTCCACCTCATGTTTTTTATCTTCCACTTTTATCTTGCTCTCTGTCCTGTTCTGCATCGCAGTACTGTCCCACATACTTGATTTATTGCCTTTAACAGTCTACAAATAATACAGCTCGTGTATATCCTCTCCATTTATGTCTATTTCAGCATTTCTTTTTACATTTACAATAATCTTTATCTAATGACGGTTAAACCTCCTGAATTCTTTCCAGCTCCTTCTGTCCCATTTATTCTTCTGGGCATTGCTGAATTTGTTTGATGTGTTTTCTATTTCTAGTTCTTTTCTGGTGATCCATTTGGATAGTTGGTGTTTCAAATATTTAGTAATCTGAAACAATTTCTAAATTCTATTTTTATTTCAAACCAACTTTTGGTCTAAGATTTCCATGCTGCATGTAGGTACATTCAAAGTGGATAGCCCTTTTCCCTCTGTCACTATAGAATCTGACTAGTTCCAGTGAGGAATTGGCTGTGGCTCATTCAAACCTCTGCTTGCTTTCCGTTAGTTCTTGCTTTACCAGTGCCAGGCAGCGTGTATCTTTTCAGAGCAGGTGATCTCTGTCAACTAATAATTTTTTAATATGCCGTATCCGTAGGCTGGTTTTTTGATCTTTCTGTATATTATTTTCCTTCAGTGTCTTCCTAATAACACGCACCCCGATTCTTCAAGCATTCCCTTTCCTTTTTGCCTGTTGTGTAATTCATCACTGCTGTTACTCCTCCCTTGTTTGGCAGTTTGGGTTGGTTGAAAGATCTTTCAGCATTGTACACCTTTTGGGTGTGCTGACTCGGGACTCTGATAAGGCAAAGTACTCGTGCTGCTGGTTTACACTTGGCTCCATCTCATATTAAAAATTTAAGCCTTGTTAATATGAAGATGAGAGAGCGTTCCTTATTCTTTCAATAAAGCAAGCTAGGAGGGCTTTAATGTCATGACTGTACTGCTCAAAAGGAAATTAATAAGTTGTTCAGTGGCAATGTAAAATTGTGATTCCTCGTTAATCCGCTGGGCACATAAACCAAGGATGAGAACAGAGTAACACCCTTGCTTCTGCATTGAGCTGTCTTCCTTTGCATGAGTTCAGTGGTCTGTGTTTTCCTTGAGAGTACTGATGTGGGAGTCGGTCAGCCCTCAGCTAAGGAAAAGCTGGTTTTGTCCAGTAGATGCATGTCCCCCACAGAGTAGCCTGAGACTATTTATTTGTTTTATTTCACTTGTAAAAGAAGTAAATTATGACATGATCTCCAGGGTGCAGGCATTATCATGTGCATATTTGACGTGACCTGCACAGGTTTATCAGAAACAGATAGTACTCTTCTTACTGAAATCTGTTACTTTTTTTCACTGCTGATACAATGCAAAGATTGTAAGGAGGAGCTCAGTGTCATCCACCCAAATCAGTTGCTGCTGCGAGCACTGCTTGCAGAGCAATGCTCAGAGCCTCACATTTTGAGACATGCAGCAAACTCATCTTTCCTGGATTAGTGACAGTCTTAATGCAAAGATTTCTAAGTGAAGTGTGTTTGTTACCCAGGCAGTGAGACTGGCAACCACACTGGACCCTTTTGATCTTAACATTTCTAAATCTGCACTCAGAGCTTTGTTAGAACAGACCGATAAATGTTAAGGAACTTCTACAGGATAAAATATCTTTCTTCTTTATTTAGAAGTGGACACTGTGAAGGATTTTCTAAATAAATGGTTCTTGATGTGCCAGGAAGATGCCTGGTTAAGTAGCTGGAAAAATGTTTTCAGTAAACAACTTGCTGCTTGTCTAACAGTAACTTTGCAGTGTAAGCTCAATATTAATTTTCTGGAGCGGTAGCTCATCTTTATCACTTAGCTTCAGCATTCCAATGCTAAATTGTTTCCATAATCTGTCAAAAGGGTTGTTGGGCCATTATTACTTTAAATGGCTATTGAGAAATGAACAACCAAGACTTAGGTCAATGAAATCTGTGCTAAAGATAAGAATTTCTGGTTACAATATACACTAGTTGCTGGATTTTGTTTTCTGACTATAGACAGGGATCTAGTTCTCCTTTCGAGTATTTCCATGATAAGGCAACTGATTCACAGTGTAAAACTGTGGTAGAGAGAGAAAATAATTTTATCCTTATAAATTTGCAGCAGCACATTCAGTAATACGAAAATAGGTTCATTGAAACATTTGAATGAGTGCTGTTACACTGGTGTCTGGAAATGACAAAGTGAGTGGAGGCTTAACTGGTACCCATCTGGTAATTTACCAAATGCATGGGATGAGTCAATCCTACCACAGCATTTAAGATTTTATCCAATAATCCTGCAATTCTTGGAAAAAAAAAAAAAAAAGGAAAAAAAAAAGGGGGAAAAAGAAAAAGCCAACCAAAACAATCAAAGGGGTTTTTCCCTCTCTAATCTCCTTCTATTTATTCTCATCCCTCGGACACTGTGTGTGACACGCAGTCTCTCTTTGCCCAGAAAGCTGGATGTTTTTATAAGCACGGCAGCATGGAGCAGTGCTGTTCCCACATGAAGCAATGTCCCTGCATCTGTAGCAGTCTTTTTAGCATGGAAATGATCTCTCAATACTGCAGCTTTAATCTCTGGAAATAGGCCAAAATATTACCTAACGCAGCACAAGAGCTGCACAGTACTATTTGTGGTAACACTGTGCAGAGGTCACCTTTGCCATACTTCGATCAAGTATTGAAGGGAAATGGGATTGTTCTTGCTCTGGCTGCCCAAGTGTGTCCTCTGGAAGCTTAACTGGATGAAGAGAAGACATGCGTCTCCTATACTGACAGTGAACTAAGGAAATACTTCACAGCCCCTTCATTTGTATAAAATGTGAGCCTTTCTAGCAGCTGATGAATTGGCTGAGAGATTATTGTACTTACTACATAGTCAAAAAAGAGACAGTTTAGCAATCGGTATCTGGAACCCAAAACTTAGAACTGCAGTCTGGATGAGTTGGGTTTTTGGGGTTTTTTTTTCACTTTCTAAAACATTATAGGGAACAATGACATTGCCATAAATAGGAAAATGGTTAAATATTGGAGACAGGTTTAAGGCCTTGCAGGATTGCTTTGTGGATTCCATGGCAAAGATTTTGTTTCAACGATTTACCTGGCCACGATGGCTGATGTGCATGAGGGCAGAACGGAGTCTCATCGCACCGCAGCTATAGCAGCTCTCTATCAGGCATAAGCCTTGTCTCTTCTGGTAAAGTAAGTGTCAAAGTGTCAAAGACAGAGAGCAGTCTTTGTTTCATGGGAGCATTTTTTGGTACGTTAATTTTTCATCTTTCTGTAACTCCTGCCTATTATACATTCATAAATGGGTTTATGCCACCTTATACATTTACAAAGTCATGCTTCATTGTTGCATTTGAATGTGCCCCATATAAAGGAAAGTAAGACATCAAACACCTCCGTCCTGATTTACCTCTTTCTGCTTGAGAAGAAACAAACCTTTTATCTTCATCTCATGTATTATTACTAGCAAATTTCCACAGTATACACATAAGATCCTAGACTGTGCTGTGCTGCACACAACTTCCAGAAATGGTAAAGGATTTAGTATCTGCTCTGTCTGAGACTTCAAAGAATGTGTGTTTCTGCTTTGCTTATAGAAATAAAATCCTTAGGAACAAATTCCAAATCAGATTTTGAATGTAATTAGTAACAAAATAACTTCTAATGTTCTAATATTATTAATCCAGCAGCTCACTTCATTTGATCCCAATCTCTTTTTCTGCCAGTCTGTTCTGTGTTATTCAGTAGCATCACAACATTAATTTAGAATTATATACGTACAGTATTTTCAGAACCCTAGTATGTTCCACTTATATTTCCGTATTTTTAAAAAAATGTACTACTTCTAAAATGTAACTGGTTGTTGTAACTGGTTAACATGATTGTACAGAGAAAGCAAATAAAGTCTGTAAAATTTCATTAAGAATAGGTTATTATGTAAATTGCATGCCAGGAAGAAGACCCGGAAAACTGAATAACTTGTAGTTCTAATGAATAAGCAACCTTTCACCTGAAAGTTTTTACTAAAAGGGTGATATATACAGGAATCAAAAGTATCTGGACGCACAAAGGTACAGTATAACAAGGGATGATGCTCAACTGGAGAAAGATACTCTGCAAAAATGACACCATGATGTTCTGTAATTGCCTTTCGCTGGCAATTTTTCAGTTATATTGAGTAAAAAGCCTTGGAAGCTCAACTTAAGTTATAAAAGAGTATTATTTCCATTTCATGCATCATCATGACTGATTGAGAACATAAAGACCAAATTATTTTTTGATGCATCTGCATAAGTCTGCAGCCTGCAGTGATGTAGTGCTGTTTTATCTGGCTATATAACTCAGGGTGGTTTTGTTTACAGAATAGCCCTGTGGATTTCATGACTTCATGATGCACCTTTCTTCTTGGGCTCTCTCTGCAGGAGTAAATGGAATAAAATGTACAAAAAAAACTTGGTTTGACAGTAAAGGCACTAAAGTCACTCTGAAAACACCGGGGGGGAGAACCCAAAAAAACTCCAACAAACTATTCAGCTGAATTTGGTGTGAAAATTGCAGTATTATTTATGGAGAACTAGACAAGTCATTTAGCAAATTAGTATGCTCCACTTTCACCTAATTCTAGTTCTCTCCTCAAAAATGTCTTGGGAAAAGAGAAAGAAACAGCAGAAATTTTCCTTTCAGTCGAAATTCTAGTTCCCTCCCCATAAGACTATCTGTATTTAGCTTTGAGACCTCTTTCTTTTTTTAAGGGACCTTTTACTGATAAAGATCTGCAGAGCATAGGAGATGTCACACACGATTTTAATTTGCTCCTCTGATAATTTGCAAATTGACACTGTTTGTTTTGTGTCTGTCTGTCTGTTCTATCCCCAGGGTCAGTGGACTTTCTCCTTTCATGGGAGACAACGACAACGAAACCCTAGCCAACGTTACCTCCGCAACATGGGACTTCGACGATGAGGCTTTTGATGAAATCTCTGATGATGCCAAGGACTTTATCAGCAATCTACTAAAGAAAGATATGAAGTAAAGCTGCTGGACTTGATACACTTTCTGTGTTTGCATTTAACTGAACTTGTCATTCTTGTTTCCCCACTGTGAATCTCCATGTTGATGCAGGCACCGCTGGCGATACTTTATAAGGAGCTCTGTGTCTCTCTGTCTCTGTGTGTCCCCCTGTCTCTCTGTGCAGTTTATCTTACACGCAGGGTGCAGGGTCTGAATGAAGCACTTTCTTTTAATCGCCTGCTCATCTGCTTTTCCTTTCCCTCAGCCAAGATGCAGCCTGAGGTTTTGTGTGGCTGATTTTATCTTCACTGTTGTGTGACGCAGGTTCCTGCATGACATCTTCTGTCTTGATCTGAATGGGTTGCAATTTTGCCAGATTTATTTCCAGGTGTGAATTTTAAGCGCGGTGCCTCTTAGCAGGCAGCTTTCCTAAAAATCTAGTAATTGGGGAAAAAAAAAAATCAGATGGATGGAGAACAGAGGATTATTTACCTGTGTATCACAACTGAAGTGAAGAATGGGTGTGGCTTGATTAGAGATTGGGACATTTCTGTTTTGTTAAGTGCTCAGTGCTGCAGGGAAGGAGGGTATTAAGTTGTGGGAAAGGGAAAATCTCTGCAAGTGAAGGAAAGGAGATCTGGGACAGAGTTCTGCCAGCATGAGGTAGCTGAATCACTGCCATTGTAGCTCTGCTGTATGTGTTCCATGCCTAAAACATATGGCTTTTTGTGCTTTGTTTTATAACGTTTTATTAACACTTAAAAATGCACAGTTTTCTCCAAAAAAAAACCTACACAAATTGTGAAAGTGTGTTTATGAAGGAAGCACAGCTGGGAAAGCAGTGCCAAGTGATCTATGTTGCTGAATTTAGGAAACAGAAAAATCAGCTCTCAGAAAAGAGAGCACAAAATAATGTTAAAGCAGGTAGGTTCAGCCATCGTTAATGGCAACACTGACTACACTTTTTATATAAACAGGAGTCGTTTCAATTGTACTCAATGTCTTCAGCATCCTTGGCTGCAAAAAGACACCAAAACCATGGAAGCCAAAAAACTGTCCAAAGATAGGATGAAGAAATATATGGCCAGAAGAAAATGGCAGGTAATGAAGAGGACATAGAATTGGGCTAGTTATCCTAATAAATCTCTTTATTTCTAATGTTTATAATTCTCAGAAACATGTCATGCCAGGTGGTTTCTGCTGCTGGTGAAAGCTCAAGTGTGGCCAGAGCATGAATGCAGTAAAGCAGGTTTGGTTTCTACGGGCAAGCAGTAGGAGGGTGCACGGCTGCGTAGGTACAACACGTGATGATTCCATTTCAGGCTACTAAAAGGCGTATGGGTTCAAGTACAGTTTTTCCTACTCTTTTGGCAGCATGACCATCTCTCCTCCCTGTTCTCTCCATGCCACTTAGGCCTGGGGGGTTATGTTATCCTTAACAAACCTGAACAGTGAGGGAAAAGCATATCTGCCTGGCCTCTCTACAGTTACCTCATGTTGTGGTAGTTTCATTCTCCTAAGCCAGTAGTTCTGTCCTGTTGGAGCACCAAGCTTCTCATTGATTCGGTCAGATTGGTTTAATAATTTTCTTTGATGTATTTGGTCTCCGTATCTTCTTTTTTCTTAATGCTGGAACTGTTGTAGCAGGTCCATCTGTGCCGTTCTGATACCTAGGGGAGTTGGTATAAAATCCTGGATCCAGCCTTTTGAGTAGCCTACAAAATATTCAGTTATGTAAATCTACCTTCTATTTCCTCTTACTTTCTACTGTACATGCAAACTGTACAAAAATAGAAATGTCGGTACTAGAGGCAACGTAGTTTGAGCATATTTTAGTATCCTGGTGGTTGATTCTCGAGCCTGTCAGAGGTCTGTTTCCATCATGCATATGATACTTTCTCATTCGTTTCTTATTAGCTGGTTGTTCATCCTTGATGAAGCTCAGTCCAGCCCATATGGCTATTGAGAGAGCCACCCGCCACCAGAGTTAAGTTCCAGTTAAACAGGACATAGCTTTTTCACTGGCCCTCCTCTCACACAGCGCTTTTTATCCTCAGCTAACAGAGACATTCATTTAGGTATGAGTTCATCAGGGGAAGTTTATATCTGCAACTAAATTTGGTCATTCAGACCAGCCTGCTCTGTCTCTCCTAAAACAACAGAGCTATATATAAGCAGTTTGTCCAACAATTCCAGCGAGGTTTGCAGAGATCCCGGATAATTTGTCCGAAGCACGATTGTTACAGAAAATCACATGCCTGTTGGATTGGATTGATCAGAAGCCTTTTATGTTATGTCTTAGAAAACAGGCCATGCTGTCCGAGCAATAGGAAGACTGTCGTCCATGGCAATGATTTCTGGTATGAGTGGGAGGAAGGCCTCTGGGAGCTCACCTACCAGCCCTATAAATGCAGACAAAGTAGAGAATGAAGGTAAGGAATTCTGCTGCACCATATTTTTACCTCTCTGTGAATTTAAAACTTTTAGACAAAATGCTAGAGACCAATCATCAAGTTGGTTATTCCTGCTCACTCTCTCTCTGTTTTTATCCTCTTTTTTTTTTTTTTTTAAAGAAATCTATAAGAAATTCAATGTTCTCATATTGTTCTGCTATTCAAAATGCCCCAGCATAAGTACGGGCAGTAAACTCTTCTCTTTTTGAAGCCAAAAAATTAAGGCAGATTTGTCAGCTGCACTTTCTATCAGTTTGGGAATGCATGTTTATACAAAGATTACAGTGATGTATTGCCTTCTCATTCAAGCCAGCAAGCAACAAAGTATTAACACTTGCTGCAACCAAGACATACTCTGCATTAACCATGCTCCTCAAACAGGGACATTTAAGAACAAAAATAATGTGTCTAAATTACTCCCCTACGTCCCCATTTAAAATGTGGGTTTGGGTGTGTAACAATCAGAGGTTCTGATGTTTGACACTTCTGAAAGTCAAGCAAGTCATTTTGACATATCCCCATAGACTGTGGGCCTGATACAAGTTGAACTGGTTTACTCCACTAACTACCAAAAGTCAAGGAAAAAATAAAGATGATTTGTAGTGTGGTGGCCTGCACGTCGATTTCATTCTATTTATGGCCTGAATCTTTGTCCAGCTGCAAAAGATTGGCACAAAACTAAGAACGTCCTCACTGTCTCATTACCCTAACTGAATTAAGTGAAATAAAAGATGCTGTCGTTACCATCTGGTAATTAAAAATTACAATGCATCTTTTGAGAACATGACCTGTAAAATAATTAACTCTCTCTTTGCTCTACTCCAGATGCTTTCCTTGAAGAAGTGGCTGAAGAAAAGCCCCATGTAAAGCCATATTTTACTAAAACAATCCTTGACATAGAGGTTGTGGAAGGAAGTGCTGCTAGATTTGACTGCAAAATTGAAGGTACTTTGAATTAGCATATCTGTCTCTTCCTTTCCTTCCTTGCCAGCTTTCTGCATTGTGCTGTTGTTTAACTTTTTCAATTTTTTCTGTATTATTGTGGAATTGGTGCCATTTTGCTTTACCAATATCTGCATGCTACAGCATGAATATGTTGCAATAACAAATTATTTGTAGCTGCATGGGCTTGTTCTGTCTCCAAGTCTTTCTTGACTCTGTCTCCAAGAGTCAATGTGTGAATCACTAATTCAGAATAGCAAGTGGGAACAGTAGGATGATTTTTAAGGAAAGAAACAGTAAAACCAAGCTGCAATGTAGTACCATAAATTGCAAGAGTAGTCTTAGGGAATCTTAATGAGAAACCAAGAGTAAGTAGGAAGTCACTTGTCTGAAATGACAGACAAGTCTCAGGTGACCTCAAGACAACTGTAAGCCATGCATACATTGTATTACAGGCAAATGATTCCCTAACAGTATATTTGCCTGAGAAGTAACAATAATATTGCACAGGTTACAAAAGTCACATCTAGAAAATACTGTGTCATCGTTTGGTTTGGTTTTGTTTTTGTTTTTGTAACTTACAAGTTCAAGAAAGAAAAACTCGGACTGGAATATTCAGATATAAAGAATAAGTTTATGGGAAGGCACTTAAGGAGCTTGACTGGATCAGCCTAACAGTCTGAAGGCCAAGGCTGCTAGAGCTTCTGCTGCAATGAGATTGAACCTTCTGTATCACGGCTGTTGATGAAAGCTAGAAGTTAGGAAAACAAAATGGATAGAGTCGTACCATACTGCATGTGTTTAAGTTAGACAATTTCTAATCTTAAAATGAGGTTCAGAAACTGCCTCACTGACCTTCTGCTTGTTTGTTTCTGTGCTCCTAATCTCTCTCACTGCCTGTGTTTCCTACCTCACAGCGGAGATGTGAGGATGGATTATTGTTGCTGATGGATGCTCAGCATGAGGGGTATGTGCATAAGTACTGCATGGAATAAAATGGATGTACCATGGCTGATGTTCCAAACTTTCCAGTGTATCACTGTAACGTTCGTTGTGTATTAGGGATTCCTGCACTTTACTGCTGCTCAGTGGGAAGTCATCCTCCCATCACAGTCCAGAACTTGGCCGAGACCACAAGCCTTCAATTTGTTGTAGCAGCCAAGAGTACTGTATAAGGGATTGTTCTCCAGGACGTACTGTACGGCCCTGCTCTGGATGCTTCAAGTATGGCAGAGCCATTTGCTTCATAAAAGGCTCCAAAACTCCTGTTGAGATGCATAATCCAAATGCTTTTCTTAGACTCCCTCACTTACCCTAACAAACACAAAGAGGAAATGGGAGTGCCACAGTCACTGTACGGGACAGGCTGGTGTGTAAGGAGCAGATTAGGAGGAGAAAGATTCAGAATAGCCACAACAAAGCAACCTCAGAAGGACATTAAATTGTTGTAGCCCAAAACCCTTGAAATTCTGCATCCCAGTGTTGGAACTGTGAGTTCCACAAAAGCTGCAGCGTAAGGTAAGCCTCGAATACACTATTAAGATTCCTTTGCTGGCTGATGTCTGGGACACACAAAAAGGTGTCTGCAGTCACTGCAAAAGGAGTGGAAATTGGAATCTAGTGAGTACCTCAGTGACAACTTTCAATTTTTTGCTATTCAGAATGAAGTTGTTTCAGGTAAATGTGAAATGCCTCACATCATCTACATTTATTTTAAAAAGAATTCAATGAAATATTTGTATATCAACATATTGGCATATCCATACACAGATGGGGAATTCGAGTTTAAAGTAATTACAGATTAGTTAATACTCATTCATTGCAATTGCTGTTCTCTCTCCACCATTTCAGGCTATCCTGACCCTGAGGTAATGTGGTACAAAGATGATCAGCCTGTCAAGGAGTCTCGTCACTTCCAGATAGATTATGATGAGGATGGGAACTGTTCTTTGACTATTTCTGAAGTATGTGGGGACGATGATGCCAAATACACCTGCAAAGCTGTTAACAGCCTTGGGGAAGCCACGTGCACCGCAGAACTCCTTGTGGAAACAATGGCAAAAGAAGGAGAAGATGAAGATGAGGAGGAGGAAGAATGAAACAAGGCTCGAAGAAAAAAAAAAAACGAAAAAAATATATTTAAAGACTCTCCTTATAAGGCTCAGAAAACCAAGTTATCAAAAGCACCTTGTGTGATACGTAGGTCTTTGGGGGGTTGTTCTTTCAGCATGATCAGTTGATACCTGTTTGCTTTATGTATGGGCATTAATTCAAATCAGCAGGCAGTTCTAAGTTGCTAGCATGATTGGATTTCTTTTAAGCAAGTCATCAACTAAGTTGCCCAATCTATTTTGAAAATCAGATGTATGGAAAACAAGACTACAGTTATGTTCTGAAGGTCTTAAAGAAAAACAGTCCATTTACTGAGCTCGTTGCTCTACCCCATCACTTTCCTCAGCCAAAACTGCAGCTAAGTTGGCTCCCCAAGATCTACTTTACAAGGAATCATTTGCCAGACACACAGTGAATCTCTTCAGTCCTAAGGAACAGGCTGCTCCCTGAGCAGTACCTTCTATAAGGGAAGGTCTGACACAGCCAGCACTGCAATTTGTATGTTGGTATGGTTCATTTTTCATTTGTTTTAAACAGAATTTCACACTCCTAACTCCAAACACATTTACTGCGCTTTCTCAGTGCGCTGTTAGTGCCGTTGTAATACTGGCTGAAGTTAAACATTCCTGAGATACTTTTTGATCTTGCTTTTAACCAGCACACCTTGTCACCTTTCCCTTATAGAACCTGTCACTCCAGTGCAGTCACAGCTGACTACTTAAGAAACAGACTGAAAACACAAAGACTGAGAATATTTTCTGTTGTTCTGCTCAGTCTAATAATGACTTATGATTCATATATATGCTGCTGTGAAAAAAAACAGGTTATTGCACAAACAGTGACTTCTATGTGCACGTGTCTGAATGGAATCCCAGGTTAGTTAAAGTTTTACTTGCGTTTATTTGGTGATTGCAAAACAGATTTCAACTGATGACAAGCTGGAAACTCCCACAGTTTTTTGGAGTAGCCAAAAAGATAGTAGCCTGGATTACAAACTCCTTTATACTTAGCAGTTTCCAAAGAATCTTAACCTATATAGGACCTATTTCTACCTTATGCGCTTGACTGTCTTGTTTTTGTCTTAAACCTGCACCAGTAAGGCTGTTGCATTTTTTTAAAAAATGCAGAAAAACAAAACAAACAAATCCAAAATCCAGGTTTTTTTTCTCAGAAATGGTTAATGCACTCAGACTTAGTAACTTTGCTTTCCTTTCACAGTATTGGCACTTTTTAATTTTTTTTGTTGTTGTTGTTCAGAGGTAATATCAGAGGCTTCAAGGTGATGCATAATCCAAAACCAGTGTGTCTTATATCTATGTATCATTCCAAAAGTGTTTCTTTTTCTTTTACACTTTTTGTGCATAAAGTGCAACCATTTGCATTTCAAAGGTTACCTCTTTTTTTAAAAAAAAAAACATTACCTTAAATCCTCACCACTAAGTAGTCAGTGTACTTTACTACAGGTGTGTACAATATCAACCTTAGGTTGTTTGATATTACCTGGTTGTGTATGTGTTTCATATGATTTGCTCTTCTGCAGTCAAAGCCCAACTGTTGTGGCTGACACAATGGGTTTTAACTGCTTTACTCTTCGTTGCTAAGTTCAGATTGCCAGCATGTCTTTTCCTTTTCAATTGATAAAAACCTCTTGTTATACTAAACACAGTATTGCCACAATTCCTTATACAGAAAGGTTTTGAATCTGATTTAGAGCATACAGAGCTTTTCTCACGTTTTTAAAAATGTTTTAGGCAACAACGGGGTGTATTTTGTACCTTACTAAAAATATGCTAATGTTCTCCCAGTTTGTTAAACCATCAGAATTGCAAAGATGAGAACACTACGGCTGTAGTTACTCACAGTTCCTAAATAAACAATACCACAAAGCATGCTCCGTGTGTACTCTGTTGCAGGCGGCACTGCCTTCCCGTTGGCTAAGCGTACCGGTAGCAGCCAACTTCTCCTCTGTCTTGAGCTGCCTGGAATGCAAAGGGATGAGGTGGCAACAGTGAAACCTCCTCCATCTCTGTGGTGCGGCTGCACTTCTCCTACCCCCCAGCACAGAGGCTGTTCTGCCCAAGTGCTGTCAGGTACAGCCCCAGGCTGGCACTCATCGTAGCCGTGTGCTTGGCCACACATCTCCAGCCTCATCGCATCCTTCACAATGAACTGAAGTGTAAACATGGATGGGGCACTATGACAGCTGTGGTTTTCTTTTACAGTTGAGAATTCCCTTACAGTGGGGAAATGTATAGCTCAGAAAGACTGTAAGAGAAAAAAATCAGGGAAGTCTAAATGTAGATGTGAGCTTATACCAATGTTCCTAGAAATTGTAAAGATGAAGATAAGCAAACACGCTGACTCTGCCTTTATGCAGACTTCCAACCTGCAGTCCAAGACACTGTAGATCATGCAGGACCACAAAGAAACTCCCTAAAGCAGAGACAGTGAAACATCCTGCTTGCAGCAACATGTTGCTTGAGCAAGTCTTCAGCCCCCGAAACAGTCATCTTTGCAAGATGTGCTCCCCTGTCCTGTGAGTGTACCTGGCTTTATTCACTGACTGCTGGTCTCTGTTCAGGCAGACACATGCATAAAGCAGTGAAAGGTCTGGCTCTGACAGCCTGGTCTACAGGCAGGACAAGGTCTGCAGGGACATGTACTGGGTTTCAACACCCACAGACTCAATACTGGTGTTCCTGCACAGACTTTCCCTTCCCTCTCCTCCTTTACTAGTCCTTCAGTGTCCCATAGGCTATAAACTGCCTATTTTTCTTTTTTCCCCAAGGATATAACTAGCTTACCATCTCCCTGTTGCCTCCTATTAACATCCCTTCTAGTCTTCGGGAAACAATGACCTGTACTTCCAAAATGATGTGACATGTATCTAATTCAACTCTGAGCAATTGATTCCAACCTGTATTTGACCTTGAATTTTTTGCTTTGTTTGAAGAGTAGAATTCTATTTCACAGAAGGGTGTTTTAGGTACTTGAATTCCCGTTTCATTTTGCCAGTCATCCTAATTGGTCTAATAAAAGGTATTACCTCTTCCTATGAATCTTGTCTTGCTTGTACAATATTTGCAGAGAGCCACTCCTGGGGTGTGTCAGGGTTGAAACAATCTCCGATAGCAAAGGTTATGCAAGACATTGGTCCTGTCCAAGATGGACCACTTAATTCTCCTTGTATTTCTTTTGTATAAAATTCAGTCTTCTCGAGACATGGAAAATCTGGGTCTGGCCACTGTTTCTTACTACTTGGGTTTCTGGATTTGCAAAAACCTAACTTACTTAATTACAGTCCTGTCCAACCACCCAAGCATCCTGTGCATATTTCTGTCTGATGAAGAGAGCTTTGCTAATTGCATACATGGTATGCAAACACTTCTGTATGGCTGTTTCTCTTTGCTCAGAAGGAAGACAGCACAGGATTTCATAGCTCTCTGTCCTCTGTAGTGAGTGTCAGACTTTGGAAATGCAGAACAATTTTTTAGCTGCACACATGAATAATGAATGATCTAAAATTTATTGGAATATTTACTGGAACAATGCACTAAAACATTGCTGTTTGAAAATTAAATTTTCATAAATCATCTTTGTATTTTGAGCCCTATTGATGGCAAGAGATGTGCATGTAATGCCATGAATTTATTAGGCTACATAAACACTTATGTGACAGCAGAAGTTGTTGGGATGGGAGGAGGAGGCTCGTGCTGTGCTCTGCGCTGCTCACAGAGGAACTGCACCACCATGAAAAATAAACTGATAATTGTTTCTGCAAGTTGAGAAGTAACTCTACAGCACAGTTACAATTTCGATAGGAAAAAAAAAGTACGATATTTTCATCCTTTCCTTGTAACTCTTTGGAAAGATAGTTCTAGTTACCTCTCCCCTAAAGAGGATGCTGGAGCTGGCGCTGTATCTTAGTAACGTTATCCAGGTTTTTGCTACTGTATAAAACTTCAGAGAAATGAGTTACAGCTCTGGCTGCGCTCGGCTTCAGCAGCTTATTAAAACCATAAAAATGATGAAAACCTACTAAATATTCCTAAGATAGCCTTACCTTGACAACTAATGGCGTTAATTTCCCTAAGGAAATGACAGACCTATTTCTTCCTGCAGCAGTGAGACCGCAGAGAGGCGGCTTTAACCTGCTTAAAACGTGACCGAAAAGGTCGTTTATCACCGGGCCGGGCAGCGCCAGCCCCGGCCTCCCCGCGGGGCCCCCCGGCCGTGCCGAGCGGGCGGGC
>NW_010312688.1:0-91306 GCF_000700745.2 Antrostomus carolinensis
AGTCCTTCAGGAAGGGACTGCTCCAGCGTCAAATCTGAAACAAAGTAGGAGAGTCATCATCTTAGTTAGAAAAAAATGTCAAGAGAATCTTGGTTGCAAGAATATTGTCTTGTATAAACACTAAACAAGGCGCATCTCTGTAATGTGCAAACTAGAATGCAAATATGTAGCTATTTTATTATTTCTATATACAGATTTCCATGTATGTTATAGAGGGTGTTCCAAGCACCATCAATTTGACTTAAATTTTTCTTTGACCTGCTAATAGGTAATACTATTAGACTATAGCACATTGAATTTTAAATCCAATATTGGTAAATCATGCAACTTAAGCCTACTCATTTTTATATTAACATTTTCTTAAAATACTATCTTATTCTTTCTAATTCAGATTCCTCATGGCAATGGGGGTTAGCAGAGGAAGGTTAACACAGATCCAGTGCAAACAGAATACCAATACTTTCTAGAAAGTATCTTAGTTGTTATTTCTACTGATAGACTTGGAAGACAGAAAAAATGTCTAATTGAAGGGCGTCTAAACAATTTAAGAGCTTTACAAAATCCAGACCCAAGCTTCTGACAGAAACTCATATATTTTCACTTCTTTAACTGCACAGCAATATATACCCAGCTACTCATTACAGACTTGTAATCCCATTTTACTCTATTACTCCCCCGGAACACTGATTTTCAAAAGAAGAATGTGTTGTCCATTGTCTTTTAAAACTTCCCAATTCTTCTCATTTTACCTATTGATTGTAAAACAACATTGGTCAAACATCTAATCAAGGAAAACAAGATTATGCATATTCATACTACATTTTAGTGAAGACAATAAATGAAACTTAATTACAGAATTACTCAACAGATTTGAAGTGATTACATCCCTTACAACACTGTATCTAATGAGCAGAAATTATCTAGTTATGATTGCTGTAACACAGGAGAAAATAAAAAAGATACAATATGATCACTTTAAGGTAAGTACAGCTTTCTCACTAGCATACAGAGCAAAGAATGAAGTATCTGAAAAAATGTGGAATGGTACAGCCCACTGCAGCAGTATGTCTAGGCCAGCTATGTGGCAAACAGAATTTAACAGAAACCTGCCATGTTAAAAAAGGAGTAGAAGTAGGTATTCCAGTAATCATACCAATCTAGTTTGAATAGCACATTTAAGTACATTTTAAAAGCTAGTGACAGAACTATGCAGTTTGTTTTTCAAATAAAAACTAGATATGCAGTAACTCTGAGTCATCTGCATTTGCAGGCAGTTCATAAAACAGTAGAATTATACATCTACTTTAACGAAGACTCATTGGTCTTTTGTTCAAAAAACCACACTGGTGGTTATACGACATCATCAAAGTGAGGAAGGCTCTGATGTATTATGCATTATGATGCAGTATGATGCATTACATCAGTATGTCACCAAGGAGACAGCATTTGGACAATGCATTACATTAAATACATCATCAAAGAACAATCTTTGTGATGATAAACTGCTAGCTGGCAGAAAGTGTGACCCAGACTGGTTTCCTTTTAGGGACACTTCAGGATTGCATGGTTTCTAAAGAAAAAAAAGGCGTAGATGAGCAAAGAAAGTAACCAAGGATAACTGCATTCTTTTGAAGCAGCTTCTTTCCATAAAGTGATGACTACAGGGATTACAGAAAAGGAAGAAAGGTGAAGAAGTGTCACAGTTGATTCTGGAGCCAGAAGAGGATCTCATTACCCTGCATAACTTGTGCACTATTTATGCATAGTATAAATTACTTCAGAAGTAGTAACAACCTAGCAGCTACTTCTCCAGGTATAGATTACAGGACAACAGTAGTAGAGTTTTTTTACCATATATGGAGAACCTTCCAGTGTCTCTGCCACAACTTTACATGTGAACCTGATCAGATCTGCACACAACTTAGATATGGGAGAATTTCCATGTTAATTTTGTTTAGTATATACAGTCTATCTTTGGTCTCTGCACTCTAATGTAAGTGTACCCAGCACTTCTGTAATGGGTTGGTGGAATTTTTTTTCATTAATTTCAGTAATGAAGCACGTTTTATTTAGGAAAATTAGTACTGTGCCATAACTCCAGCAATGATTTTAAAAAAATGTAGTAGCTAGCAGTTATACTGAATTCCTTAAACCTATGATGAGCCACATCCCAAATTAATAAACAATTGAATCATGATTAAAAGTGTCATTACATCCTTTACCTCTTCTGGTAACAGACATACAAGACGGTGAGATACACAGAGTATCTGGAAGGTTCACAAATCTCTAACAGATGATGAGAAAAGTCACAAACTGCTTCAAAAGAGAATGGCCTTTCAAAAACATTCTCTGTTTCATGAAGAGAAAACTTTGGTTTGAGCATCTCTTTTGAGTCATATCTATGACAGTAAAGAATGCTATAGAGGCAATAGCGCTAAATCATTCAGCATACCAAAGCACGCCAATTGAGTTCACTCAATTAAAAAATAGTTAACATTGTTCAAAACCATGAAGTTCATCTTCTGAAGGTGTCAGAGTTTGTAAGTGTGTCCTATTACTGTCTCACAAAAACTAACTGGCAATGAAAATAAAATCTTGAAATGTTTTTGTCATTTACAAACCAAAAAAATGTTACACTTCTGCTAGTCTTTACAGGGAGAAGGTACCTCCTCCTATCTTACTGGAGTTAATTAAATAAGAAAGTGTAAATACAAACTAATACCTTTGCATACATCAGCCAACTCTCCAGTTTTGTCTTCCAAGCATCATGAACTTACCAAAAGAGAAGGCATAGGCCCTTCTGACTAGCAAAAACCTCAGTCATGAATGAAGTTGACATGTAAACAAGATCAAGCAAACAATGTACAAGCCTATACTTAGTCCCTGAAAATTATTCTATCAAGTCATAAACAATATTGGCTCTCCAGAACTGGTGATTCACTCCTTATTTTTCAAGCAGAATTAAATAAATAAAACCTGGTTTGAACTGTGTAAGAGCAACTTTTACTCTCAGAAAACATAAATGCTCTTAGCATTTGTATCTTAATACACAGACAGCCACCTTGTCAGGTATTCTCTTTACCAACACATGAATAATTGTTTCTGTTTTCTGTTCTAGTCAAAAGTAGCACTTACTGGCAGGTTGCTGTTAAAAAAAACAAGGCGTTGTGGAAATTATGTTTTGGCATTTTCAAAGCCCTGTTCATAGAAGACTATCAACCACAAGAGAAAAAGGTGAGGAAAGCAAGATTTCATATGCAATATTGAGAGAGTGTCCAGGAAGTGCTGGTTTATGAAATAAGTAATTTTAAAGTAGCACTAGCAAGCTCTGGATTTGACCAAAAAGGTGAGTAAGGCTTACCACATCCCTTAATGGTATGCAAGAGACAACACAAACCTAAAGGAAATATTTTATTTTCTCATCCAGTTTAGATAAAGTCTGACTGTCAAAAATCATCACAAATATAATAGATAACATCTAAAAGTTATTTTTAATACCTTCAGTTTACAGTGCTTGTAAAAGAAAGCAAAAAATGATGAGAGGATAGGATGAAAACTGACATAGGTGGCTAATGCTGCAAGGTAGAAAAATCTATTTGGCATGCTTCATTCACAACAGTGATTAAATCAGGAGTTCATCAATGCATCAAGAAGTAACTTAAAAGACTAAAAAAAAAAAAAATTAAATCTTTTTGATACTTTAAAAAGGTTTGTTATAATATTGTATCACTTTGTAGTCTCAGAATGCCCAGTGCATTTCAGATTACAAGCTCAGCAATCTGCTCATATAATTTTCTTTTGTTCCAGATGTAACAGTTCAGCACCTTGTTTAAAATTATGTGAAAAAATGCTGTGAACTGAAGACTTTACTGTTCAGCTTGAAAATTCAATTTGAATAATAGCAGCATGCAAGTGCATATTTTCTTCTGCATCACTGGAAGTTAAACAACATCATTCAGCTTCTACAATTAACTGAAGTGACATTAAGATCTTTGCAACCATAATGTCAGCAATAGGAATATATTAGAACAGAAGTTTATAGAAATTCACTAACACATAGTTTAGGATGCACTGTAATGATAGTCATCTGCTACAATTTCAAAACACCAGCAACATAAAACAAAAGACTACAACAACACATGACATAAAAGGATCAAAATAAATTACATCTTCAAACCTTATTTATTGCTGATGTATTCTGCAGCAAGTAGGAGCTTTGGTTCACAATATAACAGAGTTTCAATCCCTCAGTTAGGGACACTTTTTCATGAGCCTTTTACTACGTAATACTTCTTTACTAACATAGCACTTGGCTCTGCAATTCATTGAATTAACTGACATTATTCATGGGAATAAGGACCGCTCAGATAAATTAAAACTGAAAGTAGTTCCATACTTTGTCAAACTGCAGGAATACATTGGACTGTTCTCTGAAATCATAACTGATGAGTTTTCTTAATGGTCTGCAATTATTTGTTTCCTAAATTCACACCAAAGACAAATGACACATTGTTGGTTAGAAAATTTGTGCAGAATTGTAGAACCGAAGGAGGTGAGAGGGATTTATTTTCCATTTATTTTATGCTGTGTAAACTTCAGATTATTTCCAAACTAAGTAAAGTTTTAAAAGCCTCAGGCAATATTATCATAGAATCATAGAATTGTTAGGGTTGGAAGGGACCTTAAGGATCATCCAGTTCCAACCCCCCTGCCATCAGCAGGGACACCTTCCACTAGACCTGGTTGCTCAAAGCCTCATCCAACCTGGCCTTAAACACTTCCAGGGAGGCGGCATCCAGAACTTCCTTGGGCAACCTGTTCCAGTGACTGACCTCCCTCACAGTAAAGACTTTCTTCCTAATATCTAATCTAAACCTACCCTCTTCAAGTTTAAAGCCATTACCCATTGTTCTATCACTAACTGCCCATATTACACCAGTAGTTATAATTAACAGTTCTTGGATAAACACTGTAGAGCCTAGTGTGAAAGCACTAGGTGAAAGTTCTTTTTGAGAATGAGCTCTTTTCATGTTACTGCACAGATTTCCACATTGATCCAAAGCCTATGGAAACAACACAAGCCTTTGTTTTAATGTTCACTGGGCTTCCTTAATGCCCTATAGGCAATGTTTGGTCATTTGCATGAGCAGAACAGCCATTTTATTAGCATCAATGGATACCAAATATAAAAAAAAATGCAATGCATAATTTCAAAAGGAATATTATGGCTTTGTATGTGTAATTAGATAACAGTTGTGTTAAAATTGGGGACATTAATCAATCCTACAGTGCTGATACTAGGGAGGCCTGGAAAATCACATATGAATTGCACTTTAAGTCTTTGTGTTGCCCTGTATACAAACCGCAGGATAACCAACATGTCTAGAGTGTTACAGAATGCTTCTGTACTTTATGTATAATTGCTTGTAAAACACAATGATAACATGAAAAAAAAGAAACCTAAGACACCCAAGAAACTTACATGGTTGTCTCATCTATTGAAACCAGTAATTTATATTTAACTGAAACATAACGTATCCTCAGTCTACTTACGTTCCAGAAAAAAAAAAAAATAAAAATCCAGTTTTTATTAGAATACATCAAATGCAAGGTTCAATATTTTCCTTGATAGTTTGTTCTGCTCCTTAATTGTTCTTCCATAAACAATGTCTGACATAAATTTGGGTGGTTCACCTACCAATAGCCATTCGTTCTTGTGACATCTTTCCATGCTGGACCAAGCAGCCCTTTAAAACTTAATATTCCCTCTGTATTGGAAGAAATCCCTAACCATGGAAACGCTTTTCTTACAGTGTTGTCCTGTTTTTTGCTAGGATAGGATTAATTTTCTTCTTAGTAGCTAGAAAGTACCGTGTTTTGGTTTCAGTGAGGGTTGTTATGAGAACAATGTTGATAACTACAAGGACACTGGGCTTGGGCAGTTTCCAAGAAGAGAGGACTGGAATGGGGGAGTGGAGAAGAAAAGTGTAGTAGTTAGTGAAACCCAGAACTCACAGTTGGATACATCAGTGAGATATTCCATATCATATTACGTCGTGTTTAGTATATTATCCAGGGCTGACTGGAAAGGGGGGGTTTCTGTCGGGAATCGCTCAGGCTCCTTTTTCCAGGATTGTGATTTCAGTTTCAGGGTTCCTTTTCACTCCTCCAGGATTGTTCTCAGCGGGTGGTGAGCAATTGGACTGTGCATCACACACATATATATGTAGTTGTTATCATTATTATTCTTATTATTCTTATTATTTTAATTTTATTTTTACTCTAATTATTAAATTGTTCTTATCTCAACCTACAAGTCTCCTCACCTTTACCTCTTCAATTTTCTCCTCAATTCCCTGGGTGGGGAGGAAGGTGGCGGGGTGGTGCTGCTAGTGGCTGTGTCTTGTTTGACTGCCAGCTAAGTTAACTATCACAAGTACAAAACCTTGTTCAGAATTTTGAATTGTTTACGAATAGTTTTTTGTGGTTGGAAATGGGAAGAATAATCCATCACCCTCACATGATAAAAATATGGCTACCAGAAAAGCAGAATAGAAAACTTGCTTGGTACTATTATTTCTTATAACTACATTTACAATTTGACAATTTACTTCTGAGAAGCAGCACAAAGAAGTACTGATAAAATACTGTGTGTTTGGGTTTTGGTGGGCTTGGTGGGTTTTTGGTTTTTTGTTTTTTTTTTTTAAATTCATATGCTAAAAGGTCCTCTTTCTTTTATTCTTTTTTTTCCTTTTTATAGTCGAGTCAACTTTGATTATACATATTGACTTGTTACAGCAAGATTTATATAAATTAATTTCCATTTAATACCCCTTTTTGCAGTTTTTCTATATTCTTAACAGTCTTTATTTTTAATTACACTGTTGGAAATTTGAACACTTAATGGATTAGGAGGACCTCAACTTTTTTTTTTGTGAGAATGCAATCCTCTCTTTTCAACAGTTGAATTCAACTTCTTAAATAATTTTAAAATTTAATTCTGTCCAGATTTTAGCTTTGTGCTTCATAAATATCTGCTGGAAGTGTCATAAACACATTCACTACTAATTAATAGATAATATTTCCCTAGTCTGGTTCTATATCACAGAATCACAGAATGGTAGGTGTTGGAAGGGACCTCTGGAGGTCATCTAGTCCAACCACCCTGCCAAAGTAAGTTCACCTAGAACAAGTTGCACAGGACTGCATCCAGGCGGGTTTTGAACATCAGCAGAGATGGAGACTCCATAACCTCTGTGGGCAGCCTGTTCCAGTGCTCTGTCACCCTCACAGGAAAGAAGTCTTACTTCATGTTTAATTGAAACCTCCTGTGTTTCAGCTTGTGCCCATTGTCCCTTGTCCTTTCGCTGGCCACAACCAAAAAGAGTCTGGCCCCATCCTCTTGACAAGCAGAGATGGAGACTCCATAACCTCTGTGGGCAGCCTGTTCCAGTGCTCTGTCACCCTCACAGGAAAGAAGTCTTACTTCATGTTTAATTGAAACCTCCTGTGTTTCAGCTTGTGCCCATTGTCCCTTGTCCTTTCGCTGGCCACAACCAAAAAGAGTCTGGCCCCATCCTCTTGACACCCAGCCTTTAGATATTTATAAACATTAATAAGGTCCCCTCTCTAGTGTCTTTTCTTTAGGCTAAAGAGACCCACTTGTCTCAGTCCTTCCTCATAAGAAAGATGCTTCAGCCCCTTAATCATCTTTGTAGCCCTTCACTGTGCTCGCTCCAGAAGTTCCGTAGAAGGAATTTTCTACATTTAAAAGCTGAAGTTATTGTAGTAAGATAGGGTCTGGCGACCGGAAGATATCGCGCTGTACGGAAAGGTAAGACACCCCCCTCTCTCTCCTAGTAGCCAATAGCATTTAGCCTGTGATGTAAGCAGGCGGAAGTGACGTAGTGAACCCACACCATATAGTACTCTGTCGCACATCATTAAACGCCATTTGCAGCATCCTCATATTGGTGTCAGTGCTCATTGGCCCAGAGACGGGGTGAGGGTTTGTCTCTGTGCCTCCTCGACCGGACGGGACGTTGCGGGATAACAACTGCAACAAGTTATTAAAACCAAAATCTCCTACTGAGTAACAGGAATCTACCACAATTTCCATTGTTTAATCACATCTTTGTATAGACATCTAAATAAGGTACACAGACCCTACCTTCTGCCCTGAAGGATGTCTGCTTTAAATAGAATAAGGTGAAAGACCACTTAAGTGTCTTCCTTCAGAAGGTGGGAAAACAGATATTTGAGCTACATTAAAAAAAAAAAAAATCAAACTTTCCTTTGATGTATTTGAAAATATTTTCATTTTATCATTTATTATAAATATGAAACCTTTTTTCAATGTATACTGAGGTTAAACTAGATCCTCCAAAACCAGAATGGTTACATATATTTGACAAGTTCACACACTGACTCTAAAGCAATTCTCCAGTTTAAGGAACCATTATATTTATTTTTTTTATGTCATATATATTGTGTAATTTTCCTTCTGAGTCATAGTGGGTCTGGTTTACAATGCCTATTCAGCATTATTTCTTGTCAAATCAGCAAAACACTGATGCAAGATTGACTCCTGCATTCAGCTGATACAAACTTGTAGTTTTAGTACTGTTTCTAAGAAAGCCTCATCACTCAAAACAGTCTAATAATGCTAAAGTTGGCTCTTACACGTGTTGTTAGGAGGAATATACTGTCTATATTAAAAATAAACACTTTTAAAAATAATTTATTCATTGACAAATTCCTTTGATAATTTTGCTCACAACTACAACCTGCTAATGTTCCACATCATGATCCACATTTTTTAAAAGTAGTAAGATATTAGAAAGATTTACATTGACTGATGTGAACAGATATGCTATAACTATATATTTCTGTAATGTTGTTTCCAAGATAACAACAATATTAAATACCACCTCCTAAGAAAATCAACTGTCTGAATCACCCTTGGAAAACATTTTTATATGGATAATAATATCATTCATTTTATTCACATTTTCCCAAGAGAATTCACATTCTGTACACCTGAATATCTTGCCGATATGGCTGTCTACAGTACCTCAAGAAAGGTTCACAAAAAAACCTCAGTCTGACTTTATCAGCTGAAATTCACAGCTCAGTTAATAGCTTATGAACAGGAATCCAGTTTGAATAAGAAAACAATTATGTATCACAGAGCTTTTATATATTCTGATTGTGATTACAGAGCGGGTCATTTCTCAAAATGTCAGACTGTTTCTTATTAAAATGAGAATGACACAAGATGCCCTCTCTTGTGTGACTTTGAAGCTCAAACTAAGTCACCAAATTCAGTAAATTAAAAGTAAATTGTGGTGGATACTTAGTACAAGCTTTACTCCTTTGTGCTGTGTATTGTCTAAAACTCTTTGAAAGAGCAAACTATTAGCAGAATCACAACATGCAGACAAAATGCACCTAAAAATCAATCTCCTCTGCTTTGTCTTTTTAGCACCAACAATTTTATATAACCCGTAAAGTTATCCACACAAACTACAGGGAAATTTTGCACTGCTGAAGTTATTAAATGATTTGATCAAAACCTGAGTAATTATAGAATTCAGACCCAGTGTTGATCATGGCAGATGACTTCATTTACAGTCCTGTCTTTAAATCATCCTGGGTTTTTCTTGTCCATTTAACACACTATTCCCTAAGAAAATTAATCAAGTCAGAATTCAGAATTTTATGTAACATGATCCAGAGTGCTGCAGTTAGAGGAGAAACACTGGACGTTACTCATTGATTGTGACAGACCTACTAAACTTCTGAAGATTGTGAACATCAGATTCAAAAAATACTATCTGTTCAAAACTACAGTAGGTTGCAGTTTCACTAATCATAATGATTTGCCATGATCATTTGGCTTAAATTAGGCTACTGATGAATACAGAGCAAATTTTCTTTCAAAAGTTGCTAGTAAGCTGAAGTAAATAGTAATTTTAAGGCTCAAAAAGAAATGAGTCAGTTTAACATTACAAAACATCATAAATTTTGTACAAAAACATTTTAAAATATTAGAATAAACTAACATACACTATTGTTCTCAGTAGATCACTAAGAATAATTATTTTCAACAAAAACTGTGATAATAGAATTCAAGATAGAAATATATTAGTTCTTATAATTTTAACTAAATGTAGAGCTAACATACATGGATACTGCTCTGAAAATTTAACTGCAAATCCATTACCAGCTTTAACTCCTAAGTCCACAAGATTAGGTCTGCCAAATGTAATCAGACACACACATGCATGCATACATAATGAATTTTCAAGAGGACTGTAATTCAAAGCTTATTAAAGCAACTAATTTCAGATTTCACACATGCATTCTCTTTGGAAGCAAGACAACACAGAAGAAATATTAGATTAAAAATAAGATCAAAGACAGAATTATAAAGATAATTTTCTTAAAATTTCCTGTGTGAATTAGAACTGTGACTGCCATAACTAAAGAAACTTTACACAAGTATGTTTCAGCTTGATATCCTTCATGTATTCAGACACATACCACTGAGATGCTGTGTTGCATATTTCCATTAACCAGTCACAGAAACTAACATGCCCACAGCAATCAAACAGATATAATGTTAACAATAATCTTTTTTTTATAAAGAGAATTATACTACACATTTCAATGTACCACAACCAGTAAGTGGAAGACATTTCCTTCCGCTATGTAACTCTTGGCTACATCTAACTGTTGTTATTTACCTGTATTTGTGCAAAGATAGTGTCTCTCCTAGCTAACTGGATTTAAAATATTATTTAATCAGGCAGCAGATGTTCAAGGTTAGTTTAGACAAATGTCGAAGTGCAAAACACTGAAAAACAAAATTTGTTACACTCATGTTACCTGCTAAAGAATTCCTAATTATTGCCAATAAGAATGAAACCTCAGAGAGGCCTCAGAAAGTAGACTCTCAATTGAGTATAAAGAAATTAAATCACCTAATAAACACATCAATAAAATAAAAAAATTAATAAACTATGTCTAATCCACTACCTTAAGTTCATGAGGTTCTAAAGAATACCAGTTGTAGTGTTAGTGAGAGATATGCCAGGCTAAAAGTTGTGTTAAGAGTTGCGGAAATGGGATCAATGGATCAGAAATATTGTTGGTCCAGTTAAATGTTATTTAAATCCATTATTTTCATTTCATTTATAATCTGTATTACATACAAGAACGCAAAGAGTATATAAAATTTGGAGGGTGACATCAAATTTCCAGAGATAGTATATGAACAGATCTTAAATTTACTACATCCATTTGTCTATAGTTTTCTCTACCTTTTTTCATATTTCACACCAGTGTTCAATTCTCTTACTGGGAGACATTTGTTCATAAATATAATCTTACAAAATGGAAAAAATTACTTTGTCCACTAAGTCCATCCCTTTTGTTTTTCTTATCTTAGCTCTCCTGCTTTTATACAACAGTCATTTATCATTTCTTTATTTGAAACTTATCTAGCACTTGGCTTAACTTTCTGCATTCACCATAACAGGCTGGTATTTTGTAAAAAATGAGTTTTGTTCATTGTATAGCATAGTTTAGATTAAACTCTCTATTCTTCCACAAATTGTGTCTTTGGTGTTAAAACTTACTGTGACCTTGTCTTTGTGAAGAACTTACTTGATGTGGTTCTATTTCTTTTGTTATGTAAGGAACATTTGTTTGAAAGAAGGAGAATAGACAACTGGTTCTTATAAAGAATTAAAGGATAATAAGGACATTGTAGTTCAAAATTACAGTACCTATGTACTTGAAAAATGGACTGAAAAACCACCTGATCAAGGCCTCTGCAAACACAGGCAACTACATAAAACATTTTAAATGTGGAAAGGTCAATGAACACCCAATGCATATACAATGAATTACAAAATACTCCTTAGATTTCTAGAGTCTTTTTCAAACTGAGATTAAATCCATGCACTAACTCAAAGGAGCTCTTTCCAGTAATCTTTACTTAGCAGCCTGTGCCAGAGAAAATGACATGACAGGAAGAAGTTTTATTGAAATAATATTATTCATTGCCTGTAAGTAGAAGTGATGTTATTTTAGTATGCACATTGGTTTGAATTGCATACCGGACTGGGAAAATGCAGAGAAAATATAACACTGGGTTGCCACATCCCAGATTCTTCCCATAAAGTTTTCCAGTAACAGAAAATAAGGAAGAATGACTGCCACGTCCCGGACTCCTGCCCGTAAAGTTTTCCCATAGCAGAAGAGAGGGAAATGTGACTCACATTCACTGGTTCCTTGGCTGTAATAAGGTGTGCACAACACATGAGGTCCACGGCAAACAGACACTTTTATTTCACAACTAGGTTCATCAATAAGTAGTTAGGTAGCAGAAATGCTTAATATTTGCCACATATATGAGAAGGCCTTGCATTATTCTCTGGAAAAAAGAGAAAAAGTAAAAGAGAGAGAGAGAGAGAGAGACAGACAGAATATGACAAGAGACCAACAGTTCTGGTTCCAGAGTTGGTCCAGCCAACAGGGAAGTTCTCTGGGCTGCAAGTCCAGAAGTCATTTCTTCTTCTTCTTTTCCTTCTTTTTTCTCCCCCTTTCTGGCACTTGACTTCCCCTTTTATATCCACCGTTCTTGCAAATGACACAGACATTTCCTGGAAAGGCTCAGAGAGTCCCCACCCCCTGTTCCTTTATTGAGTTTCGTCTCCTGCCGTTGTCCACTTCTGTGAGCAAACAGTCCTTTGTTCCAGGGGATTACAAGTTAGCCATGGAGCCAGAACTATCTGTTCAGATTGCTTGTTCTTCCAATTGATGTCCTACATAGGTTTCCTCACTCCTAGTCTCATTTCTCTACTTCCTCATCCTACACCATACACAGCCATAGCCAGTAAACCAGCCATACACAGACTGTAATAGCCAGTTATTACAGTCACTGACAGTGGGATAAGAACAAAATTAGTTCTACCATTCTACCATAGATTAAAAAGTTAGAGTCAGAGCATCAAAGAGGAAAACTATTTTTAGTATCTAACAATACCATTCAACAAGCCTGTTCAAGAAAACTTGTGATACCAGTGTGGTGGGTTGAAGTTGCCTGAATGCCAGGTGCCCACCAAGCTACTCTATCAACCCCCCTTCTCAGCAGGATGCGGAGGGGAGAAAATAAGATGGAACAAAAAATCCCCAAACTCATGGGTCAAGACAAAGGCAGTCTAATAGAAACAAAGCAAAGCTGCATGCACAGAAGCAAAAGAACAAAATATTTATTCTCTACTTCCCATCAGCAGGTGATGTTTGGCCACTTCCCAGGAAGCAGGGCTTTGTACGTGTTGTGGTTATGCTGAAGGACAAGTGTAAATAATGAAAGTGTCGTGTGTGTGTGTGTGTCCCCACCTCCATTCTCCTTGTTTTTATTTCTGAGCAGATGTCATATGGTATGGAATATCCCCCTGGTCAGTTTGGGTCAGCTGTCTTGGCTATGTTCCCTCCCAAGACCTTCCTCACCCCTAGCCTACTTGGGGGGGGAAATGTTGGAGAAATAATCTCGATCCTGTGCGAGTACTGCTCAGCAGTAACCAAAACAATGGTCCATTATCAACACCTTTCTAGCTACTATACAAAACAGCACTGTGAGGGCTGCTATGGGGAAAATTAACTCTCTCTCAGCCAGACCCAATACAACCAGTTAGATCAAGGTCTCAGGGTACATATGTGATTTGTGCAATCCTGAATCAAACCAACTATTTTAGAACTTTTTAACATACCTAATGTATGAGTCATTAAGGATAAGATGCATTACTACTTAGTTCCTAGCCTAAGCAGTTAAGATCTTGTCCTTTAAAAAAAACAACTGACAGAATTATTAATAAGTTTATTCTACATTAGACATGTGGTAGATCTGTAGTATTTTACTCACATACTCATATTCTACTTGATATGAGTAACTATATTCCTAAAACTTAATTATCCTCTAATTTGCTGAATATGAAAAACATTTCAAAAACTGTATTACTGTCTTGAAAATTTCTCTTTAACTCATATTAATGTTAGTTAACATGAAATTTAATTGGGCCTCTAACCACTCTATACAATATCTTTATTATGAGGTATATTTCCTTTAAAGGCCTTCTTTTTCTCATAGAGTAGGAACCACTATGAAAGCAAAATCTAAAACATCTCATAAAATGTATCAAAACCATTTAGTAATATTTTTTATGACATTTTGTCCACATTACATATATTTACAAAGATAAATATTCACAGACAAGTAGAACCTGAGCAAAGAATTGAAAAATGTAATGGAAATTTATGGCAACAGAAAACTTCTCACCTATAATAATATCAAAATTATCATACAATATTATGAAAATTAACAAATTGCATGTTTTTAAGACCTTGCCTATACAACTGTTTCAAAAAAAAGTCCTCTGAGCATCAGAGATTACACCCTTCATGGTAAGGGTGCCCACAACTGATATGTTTGTCTGCTCTGTTAATCACATCAAGTGGGTGTGGGATTGGGACTGAGGTATCTACATAGTTTAAACACATAGCAGAATATGTTCTTTCAAAATGTAAAATAACTTAATCATTCCATTCAAATCCACACTATTTATGGTTCTGCAGTTGTTAATAATCAAAACCTAAATTTCAACCAAGCTGCCATTTTGACTTTAAAAGCTCAATACAATGAGGCTGGTTCAGTTGCACATCTCAGCTATACAGAAATTGACACCTACACTCCAGACATCCAACTATGGCTTTTAAAACTCATTTATTTCATGGATGTTGCATGTCAGATTGCTTTCAGAATTTTATACCTTGTTAATCTTTTGTATTTATCTTTCTGTAATAAAAGATATCTTTTTGCAACAATAATGTTTGCCACAAATGATAGCAATCACTGAAATAATTGATCCAATCTCTACACTGAGAAACTTGGTACTGATGAGAGACAAAAACAACATTCTTATAATATAATTAATGTTATGTACTCCCAAGTTAAGGAGCCTAATAAAAATGTGTATAAACTCATTTAAATACCATAGGAGTAAACCTATCAATTTATTTTTCAAGTAAACTCCTGAAAGCATAAGAATAAAGTCTGAAAGTTACAGCAATCAGAATGCAGTAACTGGGATCAACAAGGTCTTGAGTCTAGTATGGAGCAGATAGAAGAAATGCTTCCCTTTATCTCACCAATTAGAAAAATCCATTAGAAAAATCTAGTGTCTGCAAACACTCCTTCTTGCACTCCTACATCTATGGGTATTGTTCCTGAGAAATGCTATTGTCGAGGGTTGCCACAGTTACCAAAGAAGAATCTGCACCTAACTCAGCTGAAGATTGCCCACAGAAAGCACTTGAACAGCCCAAAAAGAGAATCATCCAGTGGAGAGAGCAGGGCAGTCAGAGAAACACCAGGAAAAATGGCTCACAAACCACTGTCTTGCCAGGCAAAATGGTTGTTGCTCTTCAAACCAGTAAATTTATGACACATAGTTTTAGTTTCAAAATAGATTTCAGTAATTAAACCTGGATGCCTACACAGGCAGATATCACCTCAACTGCATCTAACATCTAATATGACACAGCACTATACACTGCATTCAGATACAGAACGCAATTTACAGTTACAGCCCCACTAAAGTCTACTCGAATTTGTCTGTACAAGTCTAGATCATTCACTGCGAGCTTAAACTTATTTTTAAAAACATTTTCCATAGGAAAACTGAAAGAAGAATGGTAATTAGAGGGAAAAGGTGGGAATGAGAGGAAATGAAATAAGATTACAAAAAGGAAAATACCCTTCAAAATGCAGCCTCACAAGACAGGTACATAAAGTGCTGAACACTGTTCAGCTAAGTAAAGACAAAAGAGGAACTGTAAAGAAACCAATAAAAAAAAATCCATCATTAACAGTCCTTTTTAGCTGTTCACATGAAAAAATTCTTGTGTTTTCTATTTAAATGGTACTAAATAGGGAAGAACATCTAAATTGCAAATTACCAGTAGAAGATACAGATAGTAAGGAAGACAGAGATCAGAAGTGACTGATTGTTGACCAGAAATGGAGCATCTGCTGCTGTTATTATTCACATTCATTTGCAGTCTGCATTTTTAAAGTGTATCAATTTTTAACTTACCTTTTTTTTTTCCTTCCTGCTGCTGTAAGCTTCATAAAAAAATGGAAGAGCTAAAGAGTATTAATTTTCTTTGAATTATATTCAGCTGAGAAGTCACAGCAGTGTCAGTTTCTCACATCTTGCAAAATATTTACCTTCCTGGTGTTTTGGGTTCATTCTTTCCCCTCCCTCTTAAAGGAACTCTTGGAAACACTCATTGCACTAAAGTATAAAGCTTTTTTGATAACTTAATCATCGTTATGCACCTATCTGCCATGGTCTACGTGATATACGAGTTCTTTTTCCGGTTTTATTTTTTTCCTAGGCTTTTTGAGTTTTCTTGAAGGGAGGCCTTTCCTACTATGCATGAAGTACCTAGATGATTGCATCAAGTACTTCAGCCTACTTTCAAATGAAAAAATCTCAAGCTTCAATAATTTCACAGAGTAGTCCTCTGATAGACTGAAGGAGGAATTGGCATATCGGTCAAAATACTTTGTTCAGAAAAAATTTGTTCACTTTCTACAGGTATTTGGCCTAACTTCAAATAAAATGCACAGCCATGGCCATCATGTTTGAGAACTGACTAGTCATTTTGAGCAAATTAGTGAGCAATTTGAGAGTAACTAAGTGGATTTCACCTTCACAGAATACTGAATACACAGCCTTGTCAAATCTGACTCTGCAAGGGCTTTCAAGCTGGACATGTGAAAACTGGAAATGTCGGGTAATCATATCAGTTTCAAAAAGTCAAAGATCGATGTTGGTTTAATAAATCTCAGGTTCATTTTGGGTGGGGGGAGGAGCACAAATTGTCACTGTTTTTATGACAGATATACTTCAAATTATGCATAGTTGATTTGCATTGTTTTTATGTACAATTGCGTATTTCCTTAGTATGTAAAAACTGATTTTTTAATATTTAAGAACCATGACTGTGAAATACATCTTCATAAACAGGATAAATAAAACATTTCCTATCACTTATGCTTTTCTACTAGTGTCTTCATGTCATACAATCACAAAACTATCAGATAAACCAGAATTTATTACTATCTATGCTAAATATTTCTGCACATCACCAAAGAAGTAAAACAAGAAAAAAAATACATCATCTATTTTATATTTGTCACCAATTTCACTCTCCACAGGGACAATTTCTACTGGCATTCAGAAAGCATTAACTACATTACAGAACCACAGAAAGGAAACATCCAAAATTAACTATATTCCAGTTCATTCCAATGGTTTGACGGCTTTTTTTTTTTTTCTTTAAGTATCCACTTAAGAATGTAATAATGAGTCTGACCCATTATACTCAAGATTGAACAGGACATCTACATAAATAAGATGTGTGGTTTATTGAATTATTTGCATAAGTTATCCCATATTTTCTCAAGCCTCACTAAATCCTTATATCATGAGTCAACATTTAAAAGACTATAAAATCAAATTGATTGCATAGAAAATGCATGTTCTCACAACCATTTACTATTTGTGCTATAACCATACCCATCAAAAAAACAAGTCCCACTGTGCTGGGCACTGTATGCATAGTTTTAAGAGTCTACCTGAAAACAGAGCAATCTACACCAAGATAGTGAGTGAGTGATTGTGACACTGATTAAAGACATGAAGGACAAAAATTAGAACCTTCAGATATTGTCCCTCATGTAAACCAGATCTGCCCACAAGAATAAAGTTTTGTATTTCTAATTAGAGGTGGGAATGGGAGTATGTCTAGATTCAGAAATTGCATAAGCTTCCTATTTGTTAATTTATATTTTGCATTACCATAGAAACAATCTTTCTGTGTATGCCTAGAGAGAGAAGAGAAGGAGACAGAGGGAGGGTTGAATGAGGACAAATGCCTATTTTCTTGCACAGACACCTGAATAAAGCATCCATGATTGCTGAGGCACGCTGCCATTTCTATACAAAATAACACTTTTCTACATCTTTTTAATAAAAAAGTTTACCAGCTTACCTGTATGAATACAAATTAACACAACGTTAAATACTTTTAAAAGCCTATTTGAAATGAAGTATTGAAATGCTGAACACATTAAAGAGCAAATATATGTCCACAAAGAGGTTAAAGATACCTGTTGGTTTATTTTAAAGTCTTCAATGTCAACTTGATAACAGTTATGCAACTGGGACAAGGGAAAGAATTGTTGTGTCTCAGTCCAATGGCCACACTGATAGACTTGTAAGGCAAAGCTGAGAAATAATTGATCTTTTAGGGCCATATCTATATTTATGATAGACATATTAGGCCTCAGATGTCATCAGGCCTCTTCTTGCAGTTAACCTCTGGTCACAGTTTTGGTCTTGTGCTTGCAGATACAGATTTTATCACTTTGGGTATTTGTGCCCTGACTACCTCTGTTACAGAGACCCACTGTGGACTGTATCCTGTTTACAGAGATATCTGCTCACAATTAACAATACACACATATAAATCTTATCAGTTTGGTATCTAAAACAAAAAATAATAAAAATTAGTTAAAATAAATCCAAAATGAAATTTTTTTTTCTCCTCAAAAACAGTTATTTTTGAGACAGAATATTAAATTCTTGTAAAATGAAATCCAATTTCAAATTATCCTCCACTCTCCAAAAGAACATTTCAGTAAAGCTCCTTTAGACTATCCTGCAGTAAACAACTTTCTCAAAATCTATTAAAGCTGTAGAGATATCTATAAATATTCTTCTGAATAAAGAATCTGAGTATCTCACTACCCAGGTGAGTGATATAATCATACTATTATGGTCATTCTCACATGCTTTTGCTCTGTTCTAGGAGTACTTTTTTCTTTCAAGTGAAATAGCATCAACAGGAGAGCCAAGCACAATCTCTAGTTTTCAAGTCAAATTACTCTTTTAAACACTTCCTCTTGCCTCCAACCCAAAAATCCAAAACCCTCTCACCATCCTCAAAGAGTTTACCGTATCACTAAGAACACTGTTCATAAAGCAGACTATAGTCTTAGGCCAGTGGGAACAGATCAAATAGCAGCAATCATTCTATGTTCCTTGGCAGAAGTTAAACCATAACACAAGCAGTAACAGTACAACACTGGACAACAGATTACACATGTAAAACAAAGCCTTGATCTTGCTAGTTAGTGAAATTAAAATTCCCAGCTATGGAAAACTCCTGACAAAGACACAAGCCAATTTGTAACATATAATCATTCAGTACATTTCCAGTAAAGAGTTACCTGAGGTTTATGATTGTGTCCTCCATCATACTGATGTCAACTTTAATTTTATTTCCCCTGTTGTTGAGATAGCTGTACTAGCAAACCCTGACAAGACTTTTTTCGTACTGATAGTCTTCATAATCAGGGTCAAACTGACAAATATAGCATGGTGATGATTCCACCTGAATGCTGGAAATGACTCAAAGTTGTAAAATGAATGTCTATTTTATACTTAATATTTTACACTTTAATTAACATCTATGTTATATCTTGGCTACCATTTTATATTGCTGATTTTGATAATATGCATTTAAATTATATGGGTTGCTTTTCTTGTTCCTTTGTAACATACACTTGAAGGACATGACAACTGACCTCTTAGAAAATATTGGGTAGCCATGAGAAAAAATTTATATTATTTCCAAAAAACCTTAACTAAAAACTTTAGAGGAAATCTGTCACTTTCCCTGTATTACCATTCAAGTGAGCATTTTTTACAGGTAACAATTTCTGCTTCTGAGTTTGACTGATTAGAAGATTTACACAGAACTCACCAGCTCAAAGAAAGCACAGTAGAAGATATTTAGTTTCCCCCTACTTTCCTGACAGAAATATGTTTAAATGAAAAACTGCTCAGACTTTCAATACAATCTATAAAATCAGTGCAGATCGTTCACTTCTGAATACATTGTAAGGAAGGTTAATAAATTTAACTCCTGCTTTACTGTCAGAGTAATGAGTTGAAACTTGAGAAAAAAAGATCAAGATTAGAAATAGGTATATCCATTTTCATTTACTGACTGGAATACTACAGATATTCGTATTTCACAACAGGCCAAACCTAGCACCACCCTTCAGTTCACATATCCTGGACTGGTGAAAAATGCTCTTATTTTATCATCTGTAATGAGAACATTTCTCTAACTCCACAGGATATTTTCTTTTTTTTTTTTAAATATATATATTCTTACATGCCTTTATTGTGATCAGATACCATGTTGCTTTTAAATTTACTTGGAAATTCAGTAAAATGGCAAGAATTCACTAATGCATTCATAACACTCCCATTGAAGAGTCTTATAAATAGTAAGATATTTACTGAAAAGCTATCCTTGTTTCTCTTTGAACCCACATTCTGTCAGTCAGACATATTTTTGATTAGTCTACAAAGAATCCTTAATTACTAAGTAACAAGAAATTTCAGGTGTTCAATTAGCCATCGGATGAAGGACACATAGTCTCAAAATTCAGTAGAAGCATATGGTCATTAACCATGAAAAATGAGTACAGATTTTGTAAAGCGGCTACAGAACCCATCCTGTAAATCAAGCCAGGCTCCATATGCGAATAGACTTTCACGGGACTTAAATTACACTCACCATATATTTTTAACCTGCAAAAAACCAAAGTCTGTGGTGTCATCTATATGATTCTCTACCAATAAAGCACTGCTGACATTTTTTTGCAATATAAGGTTTTACAGAAAACATACAGGAATAATAAAAATGCCACCTCACCAATATTAGACCAGATTATTTTACTTTATTTTATTTTAAAAAATTTTACTTCAGTAAATGACCAATGGTTTATTTATTGTCAGGACTCTTTTTAAAAGAAAAATGTTTAGATGCTTAGACTAAGTCCCAGTGTTTCCATAAGGCATATAAAACACTTTGCACAGAACCACAGCAAAGTAGATACAGGTAGTCAATGTTATCTTACACAATAAAGTGGGGCAAACAGGAAAAAATTTTCTTCCCACATACTGCAGGTCTAACAAAAACCTGGGATTATAATTCAGGAACCCCTGAACCAAAGCTAGTGAGATCTATTTGCAGCATAACCATGTTACCCCAGGAAAGAGAGGCTGAAACTGAGAAGAAGAAACTCCACGAGTTAGGAGATTGGGCTTGCTGTTGCCATCACTGCTAGAGAGGGATGAGGAGGATTGGGAACAACAGTACCTAGCAGGATTCAAACTTCCCTGAGAAATAATCCCTGATCTATCTTCCTTACCCTTCTCTCAGAGGCAGCAGTAGCAGGCGGGTTGATTTTTCTGGGCCTAGTGTAGAGAACAGGAATTCTGCGGCCATCACCACCAAGCAGCCTGTTGCCCAACTCAGTACACACTGAGTCAAGACCTCTCTTGGCTCTGGTTTAGCCAGCCCCACAGCTGCTCCACTCCAGCACTCTTGGACAGCTTTAGCAAGTAAGCATGAAGGCAAAGATTAAATGCTACCACCTATTGCCTGATTTTACATTTCCTGTTGTAAGAACAAGAGCTAAGAGTGAACACAAGCAATGCCTCTCTTGACTGTAAAAGCAAGAGTGAAATCTATTACTTCTGCACAGCAGTTTGAACCGCAGTTCAATTATCGACAGTTCAATTCCTTATGGACAGATCACACTTCATGTTTCAACACATCACAACTTTCACTTTCCAAAACACAGAGCCAGTGGACACCAAAATCAGAAGGGGGGAAAAAATAAAAGAAAAATCTTATGTCCAGGTTATGCCTTTTGTTTCTTATAGGCAATCCTCTGAGAACCAAAAACATTACACAGAAGAGGCAGAGTGGAATTAATTCTGAGTTTATCCGCAAAGAAATGGTTTTTTCTCCACGTAGGAGCTTTCTTCTCCTACTGAGCACTCTGCAACAGTCTGTTTCATGGCTAAGAACACAAGAAATGTTACTGATGTCCAGTTTCTGTAATCATACAACCAAGTAGTTTAATTCAAAATACGGAGAAGAACTTACTACTTTTCTTATTTTTAGAAATTATGCAACTGTAATTTCATTTTATGTTTTCTCCCTGACCCCTCGCTCCCGCTGTGAGAGAGAATACTGCTGGGTACACTGCAAGAGTAAACTGAGACCCCATGCTACAAAAAGCTGAAATTAAGTTTTTCCTTGAACTCTTCCCTGATGGACAGTATATGACTTCACTTATAGTGAATTAGAGAATTACAGCATTTCCTACGGCTTTTTTTACTTGTTAGAGAGATATGTTTAAAAATCCTATGCTCTCACTTTTACTAAAATATTAATAGTTTTATAATTTTTATGCTCCTGTAAAGAATACTATTAGGACACAAAGATGTTGGAAAGGAAAACATAAATTTTAATGATCACAAAAAATTGAAAATTCTAAATAGACATAAATTAAATCATCTCACTGAAAATGTCCCCACAGTTGTTTATTATAGTTGGGGAAACAAACAAACAAACAAACAAAAAAACAGTATAATTTGGTTAAAAAATAATGATTTATCATCTAAATCAGGAAATCTTTTTCAGTCCCCAATAGAAGTTCTCTTGAAAGCTTTAAGATACACACGTACACTTTAAAGCTAGGAGTGCCATTTCATCAGAATGACACACGACCTTATTCTGGAGCAGGGAAAGCAGTTGGTGTCTTCTGTATCCCCGACACACTTGGCCAAGATACAGGTGTGTTTGTCTTTTAGAAAAGAGGTGATCAGCGGCCGGTGGATCAATCACATCGCTGCAGAACCACTACTCATTCTCTGATAGTCTTGTGCCATCTGTCTGCTCAATCCCAAGACTATTTTGTTAGGTAATTCTTTAGAACTGCATTTCATAACTGATGAAGATTGTGAGTTACTGGAGAAGACATAAAGTACCAGCCCTGCTCCTGACCTTATAATTCTACGTGCTATGCTCTGTTTAGAATACAGAAAACAATTGCATGTATATTTAAATCAATATGTATTTTTTTCACTTTTCTTCCTAATTCATAACCATCTCTCCAGATACTGTTAACAAGATTGTGACTTTAAACAGATTTTATAGCCAAATAACATTAAAGTGTGGCAATTAGTGCCTTTTAACACTTGCGGTCTGATTTGTGAAACAGGGCTTCAAGTAATAAGACATCTGTTGCTCTCAATTCTAATTGTTGCACTAATTATGTATTTTTAATGGTGATCCTAATTTAGATCACACTTTATCACCAGGAAATAAAAGGTGCTATTTGTTTTCATCATTTTACTGAGATCTTAATATTTTCATCTGTTCTGGCGCAGAAACAAAAATCAGTTCATACTTGGAAGGAGTCTGCACATGGCAGAAGCAAAGCAAAATAATGTCAATAAACCCAATTCATCTTCGGGCCTCCATTTCTAGAAAGCACTTTTCTACCATTCGTGTCAACCCCTGTACTTCTAAAGACACAAATAACCACTAACATGTAACATATAGCCAAAAATTATCTATAGATATTACAGACTCTTTGTCATGCCAGAATATATATTAAACCCACAAATGTCCAAGAACTTCTTCGGGGTTAAGAAAACCTTTTGACATAAAGTAAAAGAGGGAGTTGCTCTCTATCATCTTTGTTTCCTGGTAGTGAGAGTAAATCAGAGGACACAGCTGGTGACAAATGGGAAGCTTCTTTAAGAAAATATTCTACAAGCTCTTCCGTTTGGAAAGTAGCATGGTTTGCCCCACTCAATGAAAATGCCCTTGTCGGGAACACAGCCAGGCTGATCTGCAACTAGACACAGCTCTAAGTCAAAGTCCATAAGAATAAGAACACTATAACCTCTGCACAGTTTTAGAGAAAAACATTATGCTAAGAATCAGAATATCTAAAAGAACAGGCAGTTTTAAGGGAAGAATATTGTTGCAAACTTCCTCTTAGAAGTCATGAGAGTTAATGCATCCCAGAAAGAGGCTGTATTGTTCGGGAAATACACTTTATCATGAACAGCTACGTATCTGCTTATTAAAAACCTCCACTTAGCCACCTTCGCTATACAGAATCACAGAATCACAGAATGATGGTGATTGGAAGGGACCTCAAAAGATCATCTAGTCCAATCCCCCTGCCGGAGCATACCATTGCTCCTATAATGCCATGACAGAAATTGAAGGCATAAGGACATAACACTTTATATAACCTAAAAGCATTCAGCAATTTAAGACTCTGTCTTAATTGCATGACAGTGTCAAGGTTGCAGCCACAAAACTGAAATGAGAATGATAGCATGGACCTTACTGCAATCTAAAACTGTCCCCATATGAAGTCAGAGCAGAGGAACATGAAGGAGGTTTAAGCTTCTTCCAGATTTATATTCTTAACATCTACTTTCATAAGCACACTGTACAGACTTCCTCAATCCATTCCATGAGCAGGAAATTCAATTTTCAGTAAAACAAACATTTTCCATATGAAAACCAGGAGATAATGAAAATACTTATATTTATTAATAAATTAAATTTCCTGCAGGAGAAAATAAAAGGAGATCATGTTCAAACAGATGACCAGATTCAAATAAATTGAGAGCTGTTCTTTTTTTCCCATCTGGATAAGACAGCTCAACTAAAATACATCTCATGCCTCTGCAAAACTCTGAAAATTACTTTTACTGAGAAAGATTGTCCTGTCTGATCATGTGAAACAACCTAAGCCAATCAGAAAACACAAAAATTACTAAGAAACTTTCATATAAATTGCCAGCTTTACCTTTCAAGCTGAACTCTAGTTTCACCATCAAAAGTTATAATTTACTCATGTTAAGAGGTATTTGAGAAAAGCATAGGAAAACTCAGAAGGTATCTGAGATACCACTCTGGTAACCATTGGTAAATATGAAGTTTGAATGGCAGCTCTGTAGGCCCAAGCTTAAAATACAGACTGAACAACAACATTACAGGCAGCGGGCAGTGGGCAGGGGAGAAATCGAGGTCCATGAGAAGTTGGGTTGAGGATTTTTTTCCCCTTCTGTTCTTTTTAACAAGGTTAAACTCAGGCAAAATTCAAATGCAAAGCAAGATTGATTTATAAACGTCTGGTTTGGGGTTTTTTTAGCCTTCTAGGACTGAAGGGAGAGGAAATTATAAACATGCTTAGTTCCTCATTTGTTAAGTCATTTTTATGGGATTTAAACAACTACAGAGGGGGAGTGTGTATGTTGAAGTATAGAACAAAAAACACCTGTGTCTACTTTGATCTCAGGATCCAACTACAATTTAATTACTATATAGTCTTTGTGCCTCTTTTTTAACATTACTTTTAACTCCATCTTTTAATTTACCTATTTGTCAGACAAGTACACAGCCCAGGGAAAAAAATTTTAAAAATGCTTCTGTCATGCCTGATATTTTTTCATTTTTTAAGTACCAAATCCCACTGACGGTGCATCCCCAGTTTTGGGGGAAGAAAACCAAACCAAACGAAACCCAAAACCAAACTGAACCAACCCAAAACAAACCCAAACAAAACAAAACAAAAAATCCAACACCACAACCTGGCAGTGAAATACAGCAATAAACTTGATCCAGACAAAACAATAAAACAAGTATTAAAATCTCCATAGTCACAGCTGAACATTTCATGTCCTCACAACTTCTTCTATAATAGTTTTTTCTCATACACATTAGTGTGCCCCAGCTGGAAGGTTGACACATCCACTTTTTATACTGCCTAGAACCTCCAGAAAAAGGAGACAAGGAAACAGTGTCTGAAATCACAGTTGTGACACAGTGGTTCTACAAGTGCTGAAGCCACACATATTAAAGCTACTTTAGTAGGCATACTTTGTGTAGATGCTTGGGAGATATTCTGATGGTGAAGTCCAGAGAAGTAATGAGACAGAAACATATTTATTGTACAAAGCACATTTGTAAAGGTAAGATAAAAATCAGCATAGAATCTCTTTACAGTGTAACTCTTTATTAAGGACCAAATTCCCTCTGCTTTATTTCAAACTCCACACTAAACATTTATTTTTTCTTATTACAAATCCTAAACAGACATACTCTTCACTTTGGCTGTACACCTCTGAGAAGAAATGAGTGTTAGTGCTTTTGGCAAAGCGGCAAGGGCAATGCTAGCAAGACAAAGCTGAAAACATTAATGTAATTTCTATCCCCATTCCAACAACCTACTTCTAGAGGGGTGAAGGGAGGAGGAGTAGCCGCCCATCTGTCCCCAGTGCACTCCGAAGCACCACGTGTCTGCTGGAAGCAACACCAGAAGGCAGCTTAAAGTTAGTGCTTGGCAGTGACGGAGAACAGAGTATTCCCTGTTTGCCCCCAAAGTCAGGCAGTAAGTTGAATTTGCACTAGAGTCTCCATGAGGCTTGTGGCAAAAGTAGAGGTGCACTGCAGTGATTTTACCACCAACAAATTCAGAGCAAGGTCTCTGTGGCAGAATTGCTAGTGGCATAGGCAGGGTGGTTTAAACATTCGCTACCCAAAGCTGTCACTGCTCCGGCCATTTCTACTGCAAGTAAACATTACCCCCATAAAGTCTTTTCCTCTTACATTTCCTTGATATTTTAAGTTGATATTCTCTGATATGAAAGAATACTCAGTTCCAGGACTGTATGCATTTAGAAAGCCTTGTCAAATAAACATTAAATTTTCTGATGGTCCTCAAAGCAAATCCATCTCTCTTGGGAGAATGTTATATTGGCTGAAGCACCGGAAAAACTCAAGAATATATTTGCTTTGATGACAGATAAAGTGGAGAAAATACTTTTATGTAGTGTTTTAGGTAGTGTTACAAACAATACAGCTTTAAGGAGTACAGAAAAACAGCAGTACTAATACACACATTAGATTTTATCTTTTTTCTTCTCCCATTACCTTGATTTCTACAATAAACAGGTCAACTTTGACCAATTTTGCATTCTGGGAATACATGAAGACTAATACTATCCAGCTTCAGGGTTCATAAATTTACAGGACTTCTAGAACAAGTAAATATTATATCTTGAGGATTTCATACTGCTGAATTTTAAAGCATCAATGCACTTCTTTTTCTGGCTACATTTTTATGAACAGCTGGGTGTTTAAAATATTTCTGTATTCATTTAGTGATAAAGTGGCTGTTGTGCTTATTAAATATATTTTATTTAACATTACAAATGTATCTCAGTGTTGAAAGTATAAGCATTTACTTATACTGAAAAAGTAAACTATATTAATAATTTCATGCTAAGATTTTCAAATCATAAATCAGTGTGAATAAAGCTACATATTGCCAGCTAATTCAAAGTCACTGAATGGAATCAATATGGTTGAAAAATATCTTTGAAGGAGGTCATAAAAGATATCATTTTTGCATCCTTTTTTCCAAATGGATTTCTCATACTTTTTCACAGATATTAATGGGGCTGCTCAGAATTATCTGAAGCAGCATAGACTTGGAAAATGGGAAATACCCTACTAGTATTGGCATGCACTGAAGAGTTAATACTTGTTGTTGATTACCTGGGAGCATCAATAGGTGAAGACTTCTAAATAACTAGACAAATGGATTCAGTGGGATCAATTAAATGCACAAATCCATCTTCCTCAGTCAGTTTATTATTTCATTTTCTCTCTTTCTGTTTTTTTCTATGTGCATAAACAAAAAGCACTGCTTTCTGATACAGATATAATCATTGCAACCACGTAAGCCCCACTGGGACTCTATTGCACTGAAGGGGTGAATGCCAAGATATTGTGCAGTCTAGTGAGACTACCAGCTTCTCCAGCTGCTGGAGCAATGCCTCATCAGGTATCCTGCACCACACAACCAGAGGATTCTGTAGTCTGAATGCAGACTAGAGGAGAAGTATAAACCTCTGAATAAAGCTTGTTCTCTATTGTAAGAGGAGAAACATCACAAGCTGTGGCACAAAAGGCAAACAACAGGAAGGGTAGCAGGAAAAATATTCCACAAACACATCAGTAGCAAGCTATAAATGAAATGGGAAGTGAATCTAATTGACAGGCAACACCAAGAATGTGAAAACTTTCTTTATTAATCAGTATCAGCTTCAGCTGCCACCAAATATCTGTTAAAGATTTAATTTGCTGACAACTTGCATCAGTAGTGGGCAAGAATCAGGTTATAAACAGGATAGAATTGGCTGGTAATTCTCAGTTGATTACAAAGTGCTGATGCAATTCAGTATACAACACTAAGAATTAGGAGTTAATCTCAGTTTTACTGTTGAGAACTAGTAAAGGGCAAGAGGGGTCCAGATCAGAAAATTACTTGGGCTACTCTTAAAATGCAGCAAAAGTGGGTAAATGCAAGAGAATTATAAAACAGTTAGAAAAATATCATAAAAAACAAAATCTAAAAATAATTTGTAAGCACGTAGAAGGAAAAGAGTGATGGGCATTATCAAGGACATAATCCATTGAACTGATCTCATTTCTTTCTGCAGGAGAATTAGATGATTTGGTAGAGGGGTAGATGCAGTAAGGAAGAAGGTATTTTGGCTTTATCCAGGTTTTTGACATTTGTTTAAAAGAAAATAGGGTAAAATAGTTGGAATTAAAACACTGAACAGGAAAAGTCACCAGTAGATCACTGCCAAATGACACAAGGCAAGGTTTTGCAGGAGTCTGGCCTGCTTCTGGTACTATTCAAAATGTTCTTTAAAGATTTGGATGGAAGACTATTATGATATTTGTAAGCTGAAAGCAGCAGCAAGCACATCAGACAACAGGATCAATTGCAATTCAAACCAGAAAATACATTGGGAGAAGGTACCTAGAAAAAGATGCCGTTTACTGAAGACAGAGGCAAAATTCCACACCACACCCTATGGAAGCAAGGGGGATACAGGGAATCATAGTGTGATCATGAATCAAGAATATCAGGCTGCTAAAATGCACACAAATAGAAACAACATTTAAAGTGTGAAATAATTCTCCTACTATCCTCCTGAAGGGTTACAAGCACAGACTAGTACAATTTCCAGTCTGGCCACAACAAATGAAGGATACAAATCAAGTGGTGGTAGGACAGATGAGTGCTGAGAAATGAGTGATGTGGAATACATAACCTGTGAGAAAAAAGTGAAAGAATCTGGAAATTTTAGTTATAGAAGACTAAGGTCTCTTTGAAGATAAAATCTTAATAGTGGTTTTCAGATATGCAAGCATGAGAAATCAGAGTACAGGGACTCTTCCATTAAACTGTAGGGAGGAAGATTTAGTTGGATATTTAAAGCTTTTCAATAGTAAGAAAGTATTTTCTGTAGTAAGGAAAGGTACATTCAAAGAGACTTTAGAATCTGCATCACTGGATCTTTTCAGGTGGAAGTTGGACAAATACCTATCAGATACACAGTTCATCCTGCCTTTAAGCAAGGCCTCTGTTTCAAGTCCTGTTTTCTGTAATAGACTGATGTTATTTCACTGTTGTTGGGGGGTTTGGGTTTGGTTTTTTTTGTTTTTGTTTTTTCCCAAGGACAGGAAATTGATAGACAATTGAGGCCAGCCCTCATCTTTGGCTGGACGAAAATTTCAGTGTACAAAATCAGTTCACTGAGTGGCACATTAGACTGCATATTTCCCTGTCAATACAATTGCTAAAGGGTCCTATTTCCTCTCCCTGATAGAAGGATGGAAGCTGCAGAAACATTTTATGCATGCCTTGAATTCTGTATATATTAGACACGGACTAAGTAGCTTTCAGTTATAAGAAGCTAAGAACAAAAGTTACAAAGGTTTGAAAATTAATCTACAAAGCTGTTACTAAGACAAAGAAAATTATTAAAAGTTTAATAAAGATAGAGCTTTACTATGATCATAGTTCACATTTCCGGTAGCTGTTGAATTCTCTGGGTCATATGACCAAGACACTGTCCTGCTCACCTTATCAATACAATTGACACCATTACCTAGTACTTGTAAGGCTCATCTCCTCTCAAAAATCAATGCTAACAGACAGTTTAGACTCAATGCAATAGCCTTTGTGGTGACTCATTGATTCTTAGTAATACCATGTCATTGTTCGTTCTTCAGGTGAAGTAGACATTTGTTCTGTCTTGATGCTTTGGAAAACAAAACCAAAAATAAGTCACTTCCACAACTATAAGCAAAAACAATGGCACTCCCATTTCAAGCTGGACACAATTTGCTTTTTAGGTGTTATTTTCTTAAGAAAAGTGTGAAAAAAAACATTTAGGAAGGGGTCTTCTTAAAATGACTGCTTGCAACATATCAGCTAATACATGCTTCTAGTTCTTTTCTGCAACTTTTGTGGCCTCAAAATCATGACAGAAATGTTACTGAATCTGATGATTTTCCACTATGGATATTGTTTACAGGGTTAGAAAATTTGCTTTGAAAGTGGCTGGGCTGAGAAACTGAAATATTGTTTGCTTGTCAAACAGCTTGAAGAGCTAGACAATACCATTAGATATGGTATTGAAATGATGGATAGATGGATGGATGGATGGATGGATTATCCTCATCTGCTGTGTGTTGTTTGCTAAAGGCATTATAGTAATACTTCCTGCTCCTTTCATTTCTAACAAATTGCCTCAAAATGTGCAGTCATCTAACTTAAAAACAAGACCCATGAAACAGCAAAATAAAAATCACAACATTAAATGCAAGTACAAAGGTATACTGCATATTGCTTTGCTAGAAATTCAAAGTCACCTCTGGAATATGAAGCATATTCCTTTTTAAGGACCCAATGAAAAACCTCTAAATACTTTGACTCTTTATGACAGTCCATTGCTATTTCTAGCCTTATCAGTTCCTTCTGTCTGCTTCTACTTTCCTGTTCATTTCTTTTTCTAGACATGAACAATTAATACTTCATGGTTTCCATTCAGTCTTGGAGTTCAATATATTTTATTGTCCTGATTTCTTAATATTTGATATAATTTTCTGTCTCTTACAAAATGTATTTTAGTATCTGAATGTCTTCACATGTGGAATTGCTTTTGTATTGTGTTTCACCTTTTTTCAACACCTTTTAAGTTTGCCATATTGGATAGAACAGAGGATAAATGCTAACACTTAAATTAAAAAAAATAATTTAAAAAAATCACTTAAGAACTTATTACTCCTTTATTATATTTTACTGGTCCATAGTGAAACCTGATATCAACAGCTATGAAGAACTGGATAACAAAATCATTAAAAGCACTGTGTATTCACTTACAACTCTCATTTTTCAGGAGTTCTGTACAAGTTTATAATTACTTTGAGCTTTATCACATGAAGGTAAACTATGGTTTGTAGATGTCTGGGTGAAGTTTCTCATAATAAGCCTCTGTATTTGAACCTGTTCATGCACATCCATCTTGGCATCACCTTCCTAATCTTTCAGAAACTGTCCTGCCCTCTGTTACAGGGCTGAGAAATCATCCAGTTGGATTAATCTTCATTATAGGGTTTAGCATCATTTGTATATCTGACAAGGTAAAAAAGTTTGGAAAGATGAGCAGAAGACAAAAGGCTTATACAAGAAGTAAGGCTCATACTGCCAGTTTCTCTGTTCTTGCATTCCTTTGCTATCACTTACCACCTTTTATTGCAGCCCTGGAAAACTTTTTTTAAAAACCCAAACCAATAGTCTATCAGGAGACCATGTTTCTGATTTCAGTTAACATTCCACAGAGATAATAGGTACTTGTTTTATCTTTAGCTAATGCAGTCCTCTATGTCATCATTACAACCTAAGATCATCAAGTGTGGAAAGAATACTGAAACTAAAGGAGGCATAGATTTTAATATTCCCACCAGAGAGACATTTGGTCATTTTTAACAGTAAAGTAGGCCATTATCCAAAGTTTGATTCAAAAATGGACTGAAGACATGAGTCAATCTCTCTTTTGACTAATTCACTCATCTTTGCCATTACCACTGTAATGTTACCTACAGTGAGGACTGAGAAGTCTACTGGGTTGCAGCCTGGCAAAACAATTATTCACATATACTTCATTAACCCACAAGTCTGTACTGGATCTTTTGCTATCATTATGTGTATAATGAAAGTTTGCCTCCTAAGTAACATAATACACTTATTTAAACCTAGTTGCCTTTGTATAGTAGTAATATTTCTCAGTCTAAGAAATTATTTTCTTTGTTATCCCTCGGTTACCTAAGGGCTGTAGTATATATTACAAAGTAGCAGCCAGTAAAATATTTTAAAATAGAAAACACTGAGTTAAAAGTATAGTAGAAGAGTCAAAATGTTTTTCACTGCGGAATAATAACAGCTCAAATTTATTCTGCCTTTAGAACAACACATGCTTAAAGCATAAAGATACTTTCCTTCACAAAATGAAATTTAAGTGCTAACATTTAAAAGATCACAGCCCCTCAAACACTTAATTTAATCAGCACACTTCTCTGACATCATATTTTTCTGAGTTAGATATCTAATCTAGTATTTGCAGGAATTCTGAGGCAGGTCTCTCTGGAGGAAGATTCATCCCACTCTAAAATAGATGTTGACAAAATGCCTTTCTGGATTTGTTTAGAAGAAGGAAAAAAATTATTTAGGTTGGAAGGGGACTGTTGAGAACATCTAATCCACTCTCTCAACTGAAGCAGCATCAGCTAGAGCAGGTTACCCAGGACCACTTGAGTTCAGCATGATTCACCTACATGTTTGTTTGCAGCAAATTCAGCAGCATCTTAGTACGGTTAGCACTGAGCAGCTTCATATCAGTATCACATCAAATGCCTCTAGGATCCCAAAACTGGAACTACCCTATGGCCCTAAGGCCTGGCCTTCTCAGAGTATATTATTGTACTGCTATTGAAGTCCTACTCTTAAACACAGCACAGGTAAAGATCAACTTTTCACTTCCTCTGTTTTATCCAGTTTGACAAAATATACTTTGGCTAGTTGTTTAATACTTTGCAAGCATCAGGGAAGTGAGCTGCTGGAACTTCTGTAGAAGTTTTTAGATCAAAATCCTTAATCAGATTTGAGATGGAGGCTGAATCACTTCAAGTGATAGTGTGAGGTGGCTGTGGCTACTGATGTGAGATCTATAGATCTGTTCTTAGTGACCCAAGAATTCCCTTCAGCTCAGCAGTCCTCTTGTAACTGTGTGCAAAACTGAAGAGCTTCAGTGGAAGTAACTAAAAGGCAAGAAGTTCTCCTTTCTAGAACAAACTAAACCATGATGGTTAGGAAAGGCTGGCTTAAACATTGTCAGACAAAAGAATGTGTGGAGGCTAAGACAGGAAAAATCGCAAACTTCACAACAATGTATAAATGAAAGGATGCACACACATCGTCTGGATAATCAAGGTCCATGAAGTGTCTTGGTTCACAAATCCCTGGAGAAGGGTCTGCCCTAAAACGTCTGAGTTAACTCCCTTCATCCTCAAGCTGGATACCAAAAAAGGTATACAGTGCACCTTGCATCAGTCTCCCCCACATTATTTAGCATGTTAGACCTTATCCTGGTCTGCATACTGATTGTGATGATTCATGTCCTATGGCGTCTAACTGACCCCCACACTCATTCACTGCCTAAGAAGCCTGGCCACCTACTACAGAGCTCCAGAATTCATTTCACAAGCAACACACAACTTAAAATTCACTAGTGATGTTCAGCACTCTTGAGACTTGTCTTAACTTGTATTCCATTGTCCTGACTCCACTTTCCCTGCAGAAGTAAGAATTTATAGTGGCAATACAAACACAATCCTCATTAGTGAAATAATATAGCTTCACTTAGAGCTATGCCTAGGTCACTGTAATATTCCTTCTATTTCTGCATAACCTGCAGTATACTTCTACTTATGTAGAAAATAAATGTCGGTTTTGTGCAATTAATCAGAAATTATTTAGTGAAAAAGTTCCATGTACTAATTCTGGGCATTCTCTTTGACACTTAATGTAAATAACAGAAACTCACTTGACAAAAATATTTGCACCCTACTTCTCTTAATGTATTACCCTTCATCATTCCAAATCCCAGTACCAGAACCCATCAAGCTGATCAAGGGCAGCTCATTAACTTCCCTGTTTCCCTGTCTATATGCATGTTTCTATACTATATAAGTATCAGTCAGCATACACTTCAAAGTAAGAGAGGGGTTTTTTTACATATATATGTATTATTGCATATAGTAGTACTGACTCACATTTGGTTCTTCCACAATTTATGCTGACTACATTTATACAGAATGGAAATCTGTAATGGAAGACTTAGACCTCTGTCTTGGTTCTATCCTTAAATCATGGAATCTTAGGGAATAAAAATCAGAAAAGAGATAGTAATTTTCTTTCACAGTGCATCTTTACCATATCATCTTCTTTAGTTAGGTCAAGACTAAACTCCATTTGTAGCAAGGGAATTAGATAAAATATATTCTTAAGGTTCTGATTAAATAATTAATCAGACTATGTGCACCTCTAATTCCCTGGACAGAGCTCAAGAGACTATGAACTCCACAGAGAGCTCAGTACATCAGGAACAAGATCAATGTTAATTAGAGCAAGATATATAAACTTTTCCAAAGCATTAAGACATATGATAAGGAATTCAATGCATAATTTTAAAAGACTGGCATAGATAACCGGAGTCAGGGGAATTGAGTCTACTTTTGTTAGTGTTTCCATTAGTAACAGGAACATTTATTCTGAGGTAGAGCAACATCAGGCACTAACTTAAATGCACAAGAAGAAATTAACACTTCCATCTTGTAACATGCTGCCATAAGAAGCCGAGTAGTTGTTCTTCTACTGTTGGTGATTACTGTAAGAATCTATTAACTGCAAAGAAATATATTTTCTTCTCATACAATAAATAATGAGACATCACTGCAGTACTGCAGTTACTTTTAAGATTTTTCACTCAGAGATAAAAGGTATTTTTTAGAGTAACTTCTCAAGACATGTTTAATAAGAAAACACTCTGAAAAAAATATTTAAATAAAAAATCCTTCTGGGTAGAAATTGCCCATTTTCTTAGGAAATGAAGCACACAGTAGAAGTAACTGGTGAAACACAGTTAAAGGCTAAAAGAACTTAAAAAAAAAAAAAAATCTTAAGTGCATACTTAGCATCATAAACAATTTAATGTCAGTTTGTTGGCATAAAATCCACTACAATATTATACTACATAAAGTCCTCAGCAATTATCAAAATTCAGTCTACATGATAGACCAGCAAAGTTGCTAAAATTCCACAAAATTTTGGAGTAAAATAGAGAAAAAGAGAAGAAAAATGGTTTGCATACTGTTATAAGAATTTACACAAGGTGACCTGCTAGATTTGGAGTGGCATTAGAATGTAGGGCCATCTCTTTTGATATTCATTTTATATACTTCATTAGCTGTGTATGGTTTTGCTTAAATCAACACAGATATGTACCTAGAGTCACAACTTTGCTGACTTTGAATAATTGCTACATTGATCAGATAGCAAGGAACTACAGAAAAATTACAGTAGCTTATGATCTCTCTTGTAACAATCTGTCTTGCCTTGTAAAATTTATATGTTAAAAAAGGTTTTGGAGGGCAAAGTTCTTCTGAGAACAGTGTCTAAACAAACAGAATCACTGCTGTTGGCAGCAAAAAGCAAAGTGAGAGGCAGTTGACAGAAAGAACAATACTGCAGATGATTTTTAAAACTTCTGCCTGGATTCATCATCTTTCAGAAGCATAAAAAGTCATCGTCTGAGTTGATATATACTAGGAGCTGTTGTTTTTTGGGGTTTGGTGGGTGGTTTTTTTTTTTGAGCCATCCAAGTGTTCAGTTACAGGAAGGCAAACATTTTCATTCAGAGTTTGAAAAATTATGTCCAAAAGAAGACGTGATTAGTTGGGTTATCTTACCCTGAATGAAGTCACAACTTGAAGTGCAAGCATTTAAGCTATAACCCCATCAGTGTAATATATTGTTAACAGTGCTGATAACCGGATTTATAAGACCACTGCAGATCACCTCTGTGGTATAAATAAATAGAGATTCAAAATGAATATGCAATTCACGTGCTTGGTAGTTTTAACACTATTGACTCTGCTTCAGTGATACACTGTTGGTTTGGGGGTCTTGAATCACTTTTCAAAGTGCCCTGAAAAAATGGTGACCTCCATTTTTATGCACTGCTATTTAGTATGGTCCAGAACACATAAGTACTGATTAACAAAAAAAAGAATGCATTTACTTCTGCTAAGTCCTCATCTTTGTGTATGACACTACTGATTAAAAAAAAAAAAAAAAAAAAAAAAAAAAGAAGTTACTGAAATTTTAACTTGATATTTGTGATAGTTTCACTGGGCTAGCCCTTGACTAGCAGCCAACACAGCCATTCAGTCATGCCTCCCCATCACCAGGGGATAGGGGAGAGGACTGGGGGCAAGGATAAGGAGAATCATAGGTTGAGATAAGAACAGTTTAATAACAGAAATAAAAGAAAACTTAAAATAATACTAAAATTAAAATAGTAGTGATAATGACAACAGTAACAAAATATACAAATGAGTGATGGACAGTGCAACTGCTCACCACCTGCTGACCAAGCCCGGCCCATTCCCAGGTAATGGTCCCAGAGGAGCAACAATCCCAAACTGAAACCACAATCCCTGAAGAGTGAGAGCCCGAGCAAAAGTCAGAGAGAGCTAAAAGAGGAAGACTCTCACTAATATACTGGACATGGAATATCCCATTGGCATATCCAAATGCCAATTTAGCTTATTAATTTTAATATTCCTCACCCCCTTAGATCTTGTGCTTCTAGACTAACAAAACACGAAGTCCTTCACTTCCAGCAAAAAAAAGGCAAACACTGGTATGTTATCAGTGTCTTTCTCATAGCAAATCCCAGGCTGAGAGCAAAACGCAGCACTATTCTAGCTGCTAAAAAGAAACCCAGCTCTGTTCCAGCTAAAAAGCAGGACAATATTCTACCCTTTTTTTGTGTGTGTGATTTAATAAAAATTTTAAAAGTAAATTTAAATTATTATTTATATGTAATTATATATTACATAGAGTAAAAATGTACCTCACACTTTTTTGTTTTTACACAAATAGGAAAATCTGAGAGTATTTTGATAGTGTTTTTATTATTTAATAAATCAATGGGGTTTTTTTCTCCATGAGAAACAGTTCACCAATTTTCTCTGTTGCCATGATATAATCTCCAAGAGTTTATGTTTATCATTACCAGAACTGACAATTTAAAAGAATCTCATTTAAAAGACTTGTCACAAGCTTTCTGATGGTAACTTCTAGGAGAGGAGAGGCCAAAGACTGGGACAGGAAAATTTACTTTAAATTAGAGTTGAAATATCACAAACAGACTCTTCATTACCTAGCAGTTACAATGCCATTCCAAAACAGATTGCTGAAGAGATAACCAGAGAACTTCTTAATTAAAATCTTATTGATGCACTGTATCTTCAGAGATAATTAAATACAACACCAAGTTTTGCATACAAAAACATACTTATCTTACCAAGGAAATAATTGAGAAAAATTACTTGGTGGCTAAAACTTGATGTAGATATTTTTGTCAATTGGCTTCTATTATCTGCATTACATGCCAAAGAGCTGCAACAACTGCAGATTTTTTTTTTTTTCAAACTGAACAAGCAACAAAATACAGAACATTAAAATAAATGTGCCCCTCTCAATAAATTAGTTCAAGGAAAGTAAATTCAGTTGGACTGTGAAATGGTCTGGATAACTGACATTTTATGCATTATCCATATTCATCAGCAGAAGCTGTAATATTTTTCCCTATTTTAAGCAATCAATGAACTAGTAAAAGTATTTTTCTATTTTTAACACACATTTCTCAAAAACTCCATGCAGACTTACCATTACTGAAATGTACGTAAGCCTCACAAAAGAGTAACTCACTGTTTATAAACATTGAGCACTGGGAATACTTGTACCATTACTTCAGATATTATTTTCACTGCTAGCTAGCAAAATAAAAGAGAAAAAATATGTTGTGTGATTCATCCATCTTTGTACTCATAACAATCCTCACTGAAACCAAAACACAGTACTTCATAACTACTAAGAAGAAAAATAACCCTATCCTAGCAAAAACCAGGACAAATGGTTATTTTTGAAGTACCAAAAAAGTACAATATCAGGAATCACTGAAAATACATTCAGCCCACAGGGTATTCAGGGCTTAGTAGGAAACACAAGTTTAGCAGGAAACAGAATTTAACTACTGACTGCTGACTGCATGAGTATCTCACTTTTATTAACACCAAGATGCAGCACATGAGAACATCTTACCACTGGTTTTACCACCTTTTATTCTGATAACAGCCATCCTTTAAGTTCAAATATTGGAGAATATAATATCGAAGATCCAGAAAACATAACCAAACAAATGCAGACTGGAAGAAAAGCTTATTCTTCTACTTTAAATAGGTAGAGATGCAGTTCATGCTACATTGAGCAGTCTTTAAAGCACTGACATTCTGCCTCAATATGTGAAAAAAATATTTGTATCTGTAGATAACCTTATTGTGAATTTCAGTGGACTGTTTCAAATATAGTCAAGGAGAAATCAAATACATGTATTGCTTCATGTTAGGGCTCAGTGAGCCTTCATGGATTGTGATTACTTTTAGCAAGTTATTAGTTATGCTTTATTAAAAAAAAAAAAAAAAAAAAACCACATGAATTTATTAGTGCAAAGCAATTCACTCATTTAGATTTACAGTTGGTAAGTTCATTGCCAAATAATTTTTAAGACTTTAAAAATAAAAGTCTCTCTTGAGAGCTGATTAATGATGCTTGGAAAATAATTTTCTTAGAAATTTTTCTGTCCAGTAGTGTGTTCCAAAAGTCCATTATATCCAGAATAAAGAAGCATACAATATGATAGATGAGATGTGTAGCCAGAGACACCTTTCCCTGCAGACTTTGTTTTGCCTGTGTCCTCAGTCATCACAAATACAACAACGCTATGTTTTATATTACATATTTGAATGGTGAAAGAGTAATCTAGTTGCAGTTTCCCACATACACCCACAACAACAATGACAAAGTAGTAATATAAAATCCTTAAATATCCATTGGAGCTGTGGCTGACATTCAGAAATAGACATTTAGAAATGTATTTTCTGAGTTGTTGAAGTAAACAGTCACATTGCTAGCCTACTATGTGTTTAAGTGTTCAACACATAGCTAGACATTGGGAGGTACTCCCTCCAAATACTTTATTTTGCAATTATTAGAAATGTCACATAGATGGAAACAACGAATAAACAGAATATTCTATCTCAGTGTCACCAAAATATTTTTTTAAGATATTTTATTCTACTCTACCTTATAATGAAGTAAAGATTTATTGACATCAGTAGAACAACCATTTTTCAAAATTGAGATAATTTCAATGTTCTTGAGAAATATATTGATATATATGTTTCACACATTGATATGTATATTTATAACCCTTCTTCTAGGATCTGGAGATAAGCAAAGCACAAGCACAGACTACCACATGGAACGGAAAGCGTGAGGTGGTCTGGGAAAATAAAACAAAACAAGGAAAGTATCCGAGGAAAAAAAATTCTATTAAAAGCACAGGAAAGCAGATAATACTGACAAAGTAAAAGACGTAGAAAACCAGACTCACAAAATTATTCATACAAATTATCACTGGTCAGAAATACTAAGAGACTCCATTTAAAACCTCTCAGACATGTAAGATCAGAAAAGGGGTGGAGGAAATAATGTGTGATCAAGTTAATATTTTCACAACCCCCAATTATGAAGTGTGGAAATGGTAATTTTAAAAGATCTACAAAGGAAAATATTACAAAAAGTGAGCACAAAAAGCATGCAGACTGCTTAACATCCATACCATATAAGTACAAAAATACAGATGACACTCATCCCAGAGCATGCTTGATCCTTAACTGATTTAAATGGATAGTGAAAATCACAGATGTGTCTGGGGCCATTAAACACAAGCTAAACTGTAATAGCTTTTATAAGCACGGAGATACATTTCATGGGGTAGAACAATAATACTTGGTTTTCCAGGAAAAATAGACAAGTGCATTCATCCTACTCTTCCTAAACTATGAATACCTAAATAGATTGTATTGTAAAGTTAATTCACCAAAGGCTTTAACCTAGAAAAAGAGTAAATAAGACTTCAAGAAGTTGGAGTATTGCTGGGGGGAGGGGGGAGGGAAAGGTTAAGAGAATTTGTCTACTTTCAGACATTTCTTTGACAAGATCCAAGCCAAACATCTATTAGATGCCTGTACCTGAAAACATAACAGGTAAATAAACTATTTCCAGTTTTCCAAAAGATCTGATAGAATCTGGTTGGCTTAGCTTTATGGAAAAAGACCATTATTAACCACTCTATATATCCCTGGTTTCAGAAGTGATATCTTCCGTATTTTTCCAACCATTTCAAAACAAACTAGATGCACCATAGGCAGTCCATCATAACATTGCAGCAGCATTAAATGATGCGCTACTGTTTCTAACACAAGATATTTTTCCCATGTCAGAGAGGATGTGGAGTTACATCTGACAATACACATATCAAAGTAGTCATTCACATGCATTTTAAGTACCTAGAATGCACTTAGTTTGTTACATGGAAAAGAAGTTTATTCTCCTCCCACACCTCAGTAGCTAGCAACTTTTGCTGACCAGTACAAAGGGAAGATTGAATCACCGGCCAAGTTTCAGTGTATGATCCAGTACCTCTGCAGATAACCCACATCTCTAGGAGTATCAGTACTCAAAACATTTTCCTCACTGTCACCTTACCTTTTAATGCAACACAGGACTCCAGACAGGGGTAGCAGGATGACATGCCTGTGTTCTACGTAAAGGTAATCTAGATGATTTTTTTAATCTCTACCTCTGCTTTCTTGTTAACACTGCAAATTCTGGAAGGAGGAGGGAGGTGGGGGGAGGTAGAGTGAGTAAATATGTCCTTTGAGACCAACAAAACCTAGCTGCCAGCTTCAGCCTGGCTGTGACAACAGGTAGAAAAAGAACAGAAAATAAAATACCTAAATAAAGTCAAGGTAGCTTCAGGTTCCTAGAGCTTAATGAAATTCACTTCTGAATCCTGAGTTTATTGCTTTCAACAAACTCACAGAGAAGAGTCTAAAGAGGATTTGAGAGGTTTCATTAATCCACAAAAGAACAGAGATAGATTTCTAGACAAGTCTCTCTTTAGGAGGAAAGCATTTTGAAGATAAGTTACAAGTAATAGCCATCACCATTTTGAGGGGGAATCAGTGGGAAAAGGTGGTGGGTGAGGGATAGATCAGAGTATACCTAACTTAAAGTATTAATAAGGAGCCCAGGATCCTGAGAGATTCCCCTGAGCACCCAAAGCAATGGCTGATTCCCTGGAAGGGCCGCTGCTTCTTAAAGAGAGATCCTTACTCAGATATACAAACAAGCCATTGAAAACTAGACTTCATGAATAACACCACTGAGGTCAAAACAGCTTGATTTCCTGATCAGGGTAACAGATGGGGGATATCTTTATATTTGTAAGATTTTTAACACATTCACACATGATATTTCCATAGGCAATGAGGGTAACAACTGCATGAATCTACTTTTAAACAGACATTCATCTTGTAAAAAAGTTATTCAGTCATTATGTATTCAGTCATCTGAAAGGACATATAGAGAGACTTGATTTGATATGGTTTTGATACAAATACCATTAAATATTTTTATTACTATTTGGATAATAAATTATATACTCAGTTTTGATTATCTGTTAATTTGAAAAATTAACCTGCACTGGAAGTACTGAAAGTACTTTTGGAGTGCAGAATTAGAAATGAAAAATGATGTTGATAAACCAGAAAAAGTGCTTTGGAAAATAATTCAATAGAACACTCTCCTTTGCACTTGTCACAGGAAATAATAATCAATTGCATAAATGAAAGATATGGAAATATGGAACAATTTTGTAGACAAAACATCCTCCTTGCTGAATGGAGAGCTGTACCTAAACCCACCTCTCCTTTCTGATACAGTCCGTAGTAGTTTAGGTGTTAACAGTGAGATTATATGGCAACATACGGAAATCAATACTGAAATCCAGGGAAGAGCAATTTAAAAAACACCATGTATTAAACATGGCCAGGAGCTGGTTCGGAGTATCTTCCCTAGCCTTTCATGTTGCTCTCTACACTCACATTTCAATCTTTTAAAATGTATTTGGTTATCACCCTTTAGCTGCCTTTTGTTTTGTGGAGGGACTTCCTGTTTCAGTGATTAGTATCCTTTTTGACAATGGAGAAAGGGCTGTCATGATGTTGATGCTGCCACAAGCTGGAGATTAGACGTGTAAACAAACTTTGCGAAATTCTACTGAAAATGTCGGATGGACTGAAAAAAAAACCCTAAACATCCTTTCAGGTCTTCTGGTGGTTACATGTTTAAAGCAATATTAAAATTTTAATCTTTGCAAACTTTTATATGCTTGTTTGACAATAGATTCTGACAAGATAGAACCATATAATAATTGTGATAACATCAATAAACTCTGAGTTCACCCTGAATTTAGACATGTTCCATCCAATGTAACTTAAAATAACAACTCATAAATACAGGAGACATTAATTATATATAAAACAAACAACTCTCTCATTCATGTTGCTTAAGCCTGGAATCCCTCTCACCTTGACAACTTTGACAGAGTATCTTTTATCCATTGATTGGAAAAGACAAGATAAAGTAAAACAAATCTTCAGGTTAGAAAGTCTGAGCAACTGATGAAGGATATCACAAGATATGGCTACTTCCTAAAGGTTCACTATTTCATATTCATTTAGAAGTAATTTTGCCTGAGTAAGTGAACATGAATCAATTTTTCTGATGAGCAAAATATCTTTAGGGAAAAAAAAATGTAGATTTCTGGCAGTGGAAAAAGAGTATATTTTAAAATTACACTACTGGCTGCTCAAGGACATGTGAATGAGGGAGTCAGAACCATTACAGGGACTGTCAGAAGATAATACTGTTTACACATAGCACACTTATTTTTCCTTTGAGTAGCCTGACTCCTTTTTTCTCTTGTACATTTTTCTGCCACCCACATACACCAAAAACACAGTTGAGTTTGATTAACTGTATTAATTAATGTAATATAAACCATACAGTACCAGAATATTGAAACGCAAGAGTGTTGTGAAGCACAATGAGCAAAGCCACAGTGATGTTAAGGGATAAACATCTGGACTGTGGGAAGCTATTCAGGGATATAAAATTATACCTGGTTAAACAGCATTCTTTCCATTCCCCCTGCCCTGCCCTCCCCCCCTTTTTTTTATTAAAATGCTGAATGATAGCTACAACTGCTACATCCTGTGGATGTACTCCTCTTATTCAAAGGAATAAGAAAAGTCAAATTGCATTGGATTAAAAACAGAGAAATTATGTGTACCTACATTTCATTTAGGAAAAAAAAACATCCTGAAGAAGCTTGGAAGTCCTGACTCTAGAAGATTATACTATTCTATCTCATAATTTGATGGCAAAAGTAGCTAACAATCTACATTAAAGGACATATATATCATAATAGACTTAGCATTTTCTACTCTCTGAAGGATTAGTAGATAAATAATATGGTAAATGAAAACACTTCAAAAAGAATTGTTGCCAGTGGAAGACATAGTGACATTTTATATATTTAAATATCTTATGTTTTCTAAATATTTATGCAGCAAAACTATAACAAAACCAGTTTGCAACAGAAAAGCAACCTCTTGGGCACTGCCACATAACTATTGTAGGGAGTTCATAGAAGAGAGGATCTTTTCACTTATTTCAGTGCCTTAAGGAGAGGATCATCATGGTTCTCTGTCAAAACAGCAGTCAGAGGAGGAATGCAGGACCAGACAACAGTGGGAAGAAGTGCAGCATTCAGTTTGGCGAATGTTCTGTGCGAATAAAGCAGGAGAAAATGCACCTGTCTACCTGACAAGACACTGGGTCATTAAAGTATGTCCATTGTTTCAGAACAAAAAAAAGCATAAAAACTTTCTTTACCAGGAAGAAAGAAGCTATGACCACCTTGCAAGAAGGGCAGTATGTATGCTCGTATGTCAATGTGGAAAGATAAGAAAACAGAAAATAGTTATATTAGGAGATTATATATCCTGTACACCTGCACAGGCACATGGGCTTCCACAGATCAGAAAGACAGATTTTAGGCTGAGTGGTGTGAAGCAACAAGAGAGTTTTCCTTGAAATAAAAAAAGCTTCAATGACATAAAATCAATATTCCAGCCTGATACTAGTCCTCCTTCTTAAAAAATATATATAAAATAATTTTTTTAAAATTAAAAATCCATTGTTTTTTCCATCAGAGTCAAAGTACACCAAATCATCCCTCACATATAAGGATCAGGCTCATTACAACTGCTAACTCTGAAGAAATTTAAATTAAGCATTTAATAATACAATCACATAATTGCCTAGATTGGAAAAGACCTTTTAGATTATCAAGTCCAATCATTAACCTCACACTGACAAGTCCTCTACTAAACCATGTACCTGAGCTCTATGCCTACACAACTCTTAAACACCTCCAGGGACAGGGATTCCACCACTGCCCTGGGCAACCCTTTCCAATGCCTGATAACTCTTCCAGTAAAGAAATTCTTCCTAATATCCAATCTAAACTTCCCTTGGTGCAACTTGAGGCCATTTCCTCTTGTCCTTGATTGAACAGACCAACCTCCACCTCTCTACACTGTCCTTTCAGGTAGTTGTAGAGAGCAATAAAGTCTCCCCTGAGCCTCCTTTTCTCCAGGCTAAACTACCCTAGTTCTCTCAGCCACTCCTCATAAAACTAGACCCTTCACGAGCTTTGTTGGCCTTCTCTGGACATGCTCCAGCACCTCCATGTCCTTCTTGTAGTGAAGGGCCCAAAAATGAACATAGTACTCAAGATGCAAGGTCTTATATTTACAGAGTGTTTCCAAAACACAAACTTCCCCAGCTTAGGCATGGGTGAAAGAAAGGAGAAGATACAGAGTTATTAAAAACAACAATAATAATAATCATAGAATTGTAGAATGCTTATAACAAAATAGTCTAAGGAAAAAATCCCATTGCAACAAAATCAGTCAAATAAAAAAATGCAAACACCTTTTATTTGTCTTCTGGTTTTCTTCATAAGGCAAATAATATCTTAATTCTTACAAGCACAGCAATTACAGTAAACTTTCCATTTTGGAAATTGAGTATTTTTAGCTAATTCTTCTCCTAAAATTTAAAGTCATAATAGTTAGGAAAGTTCATCCAGATCAAACCCATCTTAAATATAAATAAACTTAACTCTTATAAAAGCCAGTCTTTCAATACAAAATATTCCCTATAAAAGGGAAAGGTAAACATTTTTTCTAATCAGTGGTAGACTGAAATAAATATAACTTAGCCATTTCACAAGGGAAAATTTTAACATGTCACTAAGAACTCGTGAAGCACCAGCTCTTTTCCAAGTTTGAGACTTAGAAAAATTCTTTAATACTATGTCATGGATCTGCATCTCCCAACACTGAAAGCCTTTCTATTCTGAACTACATGGGAACAAAACCTATCCAGAAGACTGAAGCAATTTCACCTGCATCACATCAGTCTTTCTCCATAGCTGAATACAATGCCATGATTACCAGAATGTTTCCTCCTCTCTCCCATGAATGTCAGACTTGAAATGCATAAAGCCATTGAGAATACATCCAGGAAAGAAACTATATACGGCTGTACATATTCAACACTTTCAGCTACAGGAGAGGAGCAGAACAGCACCAGCCATTAGAAAAAATCCCAATCTGAGCTTTTTATTATTATTATTATTTTAAATTTAGCTGCAATTCCTCCAATTAACAAAAAGGCTACAGAATATAGATTTGAGAATATGAATAAGAGTATATTTTAATGTAATTTTTCTGTTTAGGCTAATTTTTTACATAAAGAAATACTGAAATTTTTGTTTGTGTGGTATTGTGTAAACAGGGACACATAAATGCTTATGCTTCAGTCTAAATCTGTTGGAGAAAGAAAAGTCAATTCTTTATCTCTTGCATTATAAATGTAGTAATTTGCTTGGTTATAGCCTGTCGCTCAACTGCTTGGAAAAACAGAATAAAATTTTGTGCCAATACATTTTGTTACAAAACTCTAACAACACACCTTTTTTGTCTGATGTCCACTAACTATTCTGAAACTTCAGTTCCTTATTTCCTTTTTGTGTTATTATACTGTCATTTATTCAAAGATTCAACCTCTTCAATAAACAGTATTTTAGTAACTTCTGTTAAATAAAGATTTTCTATATTCAAGTGCTTTTGTAAATTCATTCATACTGTCTTTCTTCTATAAGTAGTTGGAAAGCATGGTTTCATCAGCAGTTTTCCGTCATTTGAAATCTAATAAGTTATTGAATTCAGGCTAAACAAAGGTCAGACAATGACTCATTGCTTTTGATCTGGGAAATGTTGCTTTTTGACATATTCTGTAATTGTTAACAGCTTTTTGACATAAGTGATCACGGTATGAAGAATTGATGGCCATGTATCTAGTGGTTTAGGATTCATTTGTCATTAGTCCACAGAGTTTCAATGAATATATTATCCAATGTTTTTTGTATTTAGTCCACAGTTCCGCAAAACAATGTCACACTGCTTTATTTCTTTGCATCTTTTATGTGCTGTATAATCTCTCCTTATTTTCATTGTTTATTATGAAGTGGTAGGAAGAGGCTATAAATGAAAACTTAGAGTAGAGCAAAGAGCTCCCATTTCTGGGTAACTTTATTTTGAATCAGAACAGATCTTAATCTGCAGAAAATCCTCAAATGGCTCTCTAGATTGGAATGTGTGGAAACATAAAAACAGGGTTAAAGTCCTTATGTCTTTCTTAGTAGTTCTCCTAAAAAAGAGAGAGAAGGCTAAGGTAAGATTGATCCCAAATTTTAGAACCCTCCCCCAAAAATTAAAACTTGAAAGGTGTTACATGAAGATACAGAAAGGATTCTATACTTGCTGCCTTTTATTCTGTAGTTTCATTTTAAGTCAATTTCTCTGTACATACTTGAACAACAAATTACAAACTTGGCCTGCTTTCAGGTGCAACATCACATTTTTGCCAAGAGACACTTGCCTTGCAGCTTAGATTCTCAGTAGAAATTAGTCAGTAGAATGGTGCCTGGGTACCTTGTAAATTAAGCTCATTTTATCTGCACTTACTCAATAGCCCTGAAACAGAAATAGTGAAATAAAAGAAAGATAACCCTGACTTCTATGGTTTTACCTTAGCATTGCTATCAATTTCCCAGATAACAAGTGTACTTTGAAAGACAGCGAATCAAAGACTACTTTCATACCCACCTGTAGTCCCTAAAAGACCCTCAACATCAAACTTTCCCATGATAAAATATCTACCACAGTAAAAATATCATGGCAAAATACCATGAGAATGAACAGTTCTTGTATCTTAAGAACTGAACTTGGCAGATTATCACAGTGTCGTATTAATTGGACACATTTTTAAAGCTTAAATCCTAATATGAATTACTGCAGAAGAACAACCCTTAAATGACAAGGAGGTTTACACTTGTAGAAGTAAGCTGTCCCCTCTGCCCATATACAAGCTCCTTCAGGAGGGAAAGAACCTCACTTTTAAAGTGTGCTTAGTCCTGACAATGAGAGTATTATCTTTTTGAAAAATTACCAGCTCAGGCAACAAAGGAAGAAGTATGAAGGAAAAAAATAAAACACAAGTCTACTACTTCTTTAAGGTAAAAAAATGAACACACAAAAACCCACATGTAATATATATGTAGGCTATATAATTTTTTAAACTAAGCAGAAAGAAAAGAATACTGAAAAACTTATGTTTTAAAACTTTAGGAAACCGATTGGTTGTCAACCTTACTTTAAAAAATTTAGAGGGTGAGTTGTGAGAAAATGAAGAACTCATTGCACTTGCAGGTTGTAACATCATCAGAAATATAATTCAGTGCTAGAGGAGCACTGCTTCAGGGAAATTTTTTTATTATCTAATCACTCATATAAAGCTGAATTATTACCAATATAAGTAGATATACTTAATTTGTCACCTGGTTTCTAGACAGAGGAGATCTAATCTTTAGCTTAAGGGTTTTTCCCATTCCTTGGATACAAATATTAATTCAAATTTCTTCTGTGGTCAATTCCAGCTAAAAAGATAAAAAATTCATTGCCTTTACCATTCCCTGCCCATTGCTGTTCCCATTTTTCTCCCCTTCATATCTCCTCTTCATCTCACATACAAAGTCCTAATTTACAAAGCTTTAATTTACAAAGCTTCCACTAAAGAAAAAATAATGTACATACATATCTCAAACTCATATATATATATATAGACCCCAACCAACCAGGAAAGGTCCCACTTAATCTTGACATCCTTACGCTGATGCATATCCCACTGATTCTATGAACAAGTTGTGTTTTTAACACCTGCTCAGTATGAGAGCTAGGGCAACAGATGACCCTGAATGCAAATAAAATCTTTAGAAAACTTCCCTTCCAACTTCTTAGAAGACTCTACTTACCATGTGCAACTGAAACCACCATCAACCACAAATTTTGACCAAACTGGGATAAAATTTTGACAAAAACAGCACATAGTATATGATAGTATATATAGGACAATACCCTTTCAAAACACTGTCAATTGCCGTTCTAAGCCAGTATCTTTTTCCTCAAATGCTTGCTAAGATTTTTTTTTTCCCCATCTGAGACTCCAGGGCTGTTTCAGCTAAACTTTCATTAAAAAAAATAACCCAACAAACAAACCTAACACACACACAAAAATAAAACACCAACAGCAATGAAAAAAAGTCCACAAAAAGGCAGGTTCTTTTCAGTGGTGTCCAGTGACAGAACCAGAGGCAATGGGTACAAATTGAAACACAGAAGACCCCGTTTGAACACTTTTTTTTTACTGTGAGGAAAACTAAGCACTGGCACAGATTGCCCAGAGAGGGTGTGGAGTCTCCATTCTTGGAAAAATTCGAAAGCTATCAGGACACAGTCTGATCTGGGTAACTCTGCCTGAGCAGGAGGGTTGTACCAGACAACTTCCAGAGGTCCCTTCCAACCTCATCTGTTCTGTAATTGGTACTCTCCAAAACAATATCAATAGATTTTCTTCCTCCCACCCAAGCTGCAAATCAAAATAACCTGTATCAATAAAAATAATTTTAGGTAAAAGAAAAAAAATCATTCCAAAGTACATATATCATTATTGAAAACTTCAGTCTTTAGCATTGTTGGGTATTTAGATTAAAAACTAGATCCACATTCTTTAGTAAGGATTTTGTAAACAGTAAACCAATTTATATAAGCAGATAACTTGCCAAGACACAAAACCAAACAAAAAGCAAAAAGAATTACCAAAAAACCACAACACTTGAACATAATAAAAAGCATATACTAGTCTCAAATTTGTAATACAACAGACCTACCTGTATGTCATTTCTATCACTGGCTTTTTACTTATTTCAGAGCTGTTCTACTCAGTATATTTTCTTCTGCAGGTACACTGTTTACATGTACACATGAATCAGATACAGAGATTAGAGATTAATTCAGTGGCTACTAATCCTTATAGTTTATGTTTTATAACCTTTATTAAGAGATACAAATAATTACTTACATGGGAAATTAACGCTAAAGGATATAGAAAAGACAGAAAAGGTAAAAAAAAAAACAACTCTGGATGTCTAGCTGTTCCACAATACAATTCTTATGAAAATTATTCAGAGTTCTAAAGATAAAAATCACACTGAAATTAAATATGGTTAGGTTAGATAAACAATTCTCTCTAGTACAAATACAGAGAAAGAAAGTAAAATAGCATTCTACCTCCCTCTACTGGATGAGAGATATTGTATTAATATCACCAGAACTGAACTGTAAAGCATTTTCCTTCATGAGATTCTTGGACAGATTGGGCAATTTTTTTAATTAATTGTTTTTGTTTTCCCTAAAAGAACATCTGAAAAACACTTTAAATTCCTGGAAACCTTTTTTCTATTATAAATCCTAAACCTGAAGGAAAGTCAAACAACAAAAACAGATTTTATGCCACTATTCAAAGATTACTGTGGAATTTTCTTATGAACGCTTCTAGAAATAGGTAACACAAGTCACTAACTGCTGTTTGTATTATTCTCCCTGTCAAACTTACTCATTTTTCACCCTTTGCAGCTGCTAAATAAACTGTATCAGACATGAAAACTGAAAAATTTAGAAGATGCCAATTCACCAGTTCTTAAGGAGCAAAATCAGAGGATGGTTACATAACTGACAATTTAAAATATATATTTATGTACACTAAAAGACTTTCAAAAAGTCAAAAACAGCAACAAGAAAACTTCCATTATCTTACACTGTAAACTCATCCTCATCAGCAAACTAGATCATAGACTTTTCTTCTCCTTCCTCTTTCAGTAATGAAATAATAATTTTCCCTTGTGAGAGTGTTTTCCAGCACAAATCCAATGTGACTGTAGCTTCTTTGAGGACATTTTCTCTAGGTTAAATTTTTATCCCTGATTAAATAATTGCTGATAGTGAAACTGCTGAGGAACAAACAGACAATGGAGATTCAAATTAATATCTCAGGACTTAAAAATCTTAAAGGAGGAGTCCTATGACTCTTAGTCAACTTTAGCAGATCCACTTGTTTGGGGGTACGTCAAGACTACAGGATGATTAGCACAGATGGAGAGACACTAAGAACAAAAGAGTCTGGTCCTTAGAAATTACTTAAAACTATAGAGGTTTTAGCTTTGGAATGTGTTGAGGAAGCTTTAACTTTAAATAAAGGAGAACTTGTTTCCATTCAACCTCTAATAGTTAAACAAAAAAATCACACACTACAGTAGCTCAACACAACAGACTTCAGAAAACTTATTCTTCCCAAGTATACTGTGGTGTCTTGCAAGTTCTTTTTTCTCCTTTGCTTTACTGAGTTTCATTTCATAATTAAAGAAGAAAAGAAGAAGCTGGTTCAAAACAAATACATAGTTTAATCAATATATCAGTCAGACAAGAGACCACTATTCCAGCCATCAGAGAAACAGAGAATACATTGCTATGAAGCAGAAGGATTATTACAAATGACCTACTCATTGTCAGCATATGCAAGACAATGAAGATGCCCAGTTAGCTGAGCCAAACTTTAGTAGTTATATTTGTAAATACACTGCTGAAAAAATGCATATGGTTACCAAATAAATTTAAAAATTAACTCAATAAATTTAAAAGTTATTTTGGTCCATCCGCTGACACACATTGTTATTATTATAATACTCTTCAGGAGTATTGGTACCTAGCTATTATGATATAACAGTTAGATTTGATTCATGGTTGTCTGCTTAGAGTAGAATGCATTTAATCAAAATGTAAGGCAGGGAAGTGACACTCAGAAGCATTTCTGTGTCAGGAGGAGTTTCCAGGTATTGCACCATTCTAGGATTCTGGTAGGAAAACCTGGAAAGTAAAAATAAACCAGAAATCTATAATGCTGTTTTGATGCAATTAATTTTTCAATGATTAACTCCATATCTTAAATTATTTTTTTAAATCCCAGTTGTTTCACAACGAAAAAAACCCAACAGACAAATAAAAAAAAAAAGCCAAACAAAAAAAAGTTGTGCAAAATAATTTTCCATCTGATAGTATTGCCCATAAGAAACTTTTCTGGAATAAATATCAGTAGTTAGCCTGGTAGACTGTCAGAAAGATAAAGGTCTCCTGCCTTAAAGTGATGTGAGCATGTTGTCCAGACTGAGTGTGATGTGTTGTTTTAGGGAAGCTGTAGAGCTAGAGGAGCTAGTGTATGCTTGTGCATGAATTAAATCTACATGGACATCACCTTAATAGGTCATATTTATTAGAATACATATGAATTTTTTTGAAGACTATTATAGACTGGTCACTGGCCAAATTTCAATATGAATAATGTAACTGTTCTGTATTTGGTGTCATATGTTTCTGTTACTCATTTAAATCTGTGTGCCATTTCCTCTCTTCCAATTTGACTTGAATTTTACAGAGGCAGATAACAGAAAAGTCTCAAACACTTGGAGTGTTTCCTGATAGACATAATTTCCTGTTAAACATCATCCACATCTGCCAGACTGTACTTCATCATTGCACAATAGTGTATACATATTTAACCCTATAAGATATTTTCTGAACAATTAATATCCTTAATGACTTCTGAGCTACAGGAATGTTATATCTGTTCATGTATGGCTCTGCTAGTGAAAAAACAAGCAATGTACTATTAATCCCTGAGGGTTGTTATATAAATGCCACTATGATACAGCGCCCTTTTTACATTGCTTATTTGTGATAGATGTCTGACTTCACCTTGAAATAAGCTTGCAAGCTGACAGAGTAGAATACTTCAGAATAAAGTGGACCCCTTCTGTTTTACTTCAAATTTAGAAAGATATATCTGCTGCAGTTTGGAATTAACCATATTTGTGTATGAGAAAAGCCAAGAAACTTATCAACAATGAGTTGCACTGGATATTATTTTTTTAATTAAAATTACTTCACTTAGAAAAAACAACCTTCTAAACATTGTTCTAGTTTTCTGTTTTCTTAGTAAAGCTATATCCTGCATCATGAAGATAGAACAAGAGGAAATGGCCTCAAGTTGCACCAGGGGAGGTTTAGATTGGATATTAGGAAAAGCTTCTTCACCAAAAGAGTAGTCAAGCATTGAAACAGGCTGCCCAGGGAGGCGGTGGAGTCACCTTCCCTGGTGGTATTTAAAAGATGGGTGGATGAGGTGCTAAGAGACATGATTTAGAGGTGGAATTGGTAGTGTTAGGTTTATGGTTGGACTTCATGATCTTAAACGTCTTTTTCAACCACTACAGTTCTATGAACTTGGTCTAGTGTTGAAAAAATCAATTGCAGTTTCTGTCTCCAAACTCAAATAACTTATACAAATTTGATAAATCACAAGCTGCCACAATACCAACCATGCTAGCCTTGTCTGAAACTTCTCCCTAAAGACCCCAATTATAATTCATTCAGGGAATTATTCAGGGAATACTCCTGGGAGCCTGTAACGGATGACGGTTTTGGGGGAAAACAGTGGAAGAGAGAGCATAAGAGGCTCAAATGGTTTATTTTCTTTAAAAAAAAAAAAAAGAAATTGTAAGGGGTGAGGGATGGGCTGATAAAAAAAATCAATGCAGTTCATTTCAAATGTATTTGTAGGAGATATGACCTTGGAAAAGGAAAGAGATTTTATTCTCAGTGATTACTCAGATTTTTCAAAAGTATGTAAGAGTTACTCAGTTCCTGTTAAAAGTGTAGTAGAGTTAGTGTCCATTGCTATAGTGTTTCTCAAAATCAGACCCACTGTTCATTTGAGTTCATAAGCTTTGAAACCCATGCAGCACATTTCCATTCTATCACTTCAGAAAGCAGCTTTGTATTCTGTGTAAAAGCTTGTTAGAAATTAATGCATGTCCACAGACACAGAGAAGAATACAGTCACATGATGAAAGATTTTTTGGGGCCTTATTTAACTATTTCTGTTTGGAAAAACATTGATGATTTAGTAGTATTTGAAGATACTTATCCCCTTTGGATACAACACAGTGATCTGTTTTTCTCCCATCGTCATTCATGCCCATGTTCCAGGGAACATTGCAGATTGTAAATGCTTCAGTGAAAGTGCAGTGTTTTTTACCAAACTCTTATGAATAATAGAGTGTAATTAGAGTTCATCTGTTTTCAATTCATAGATTATTAGCAGTAATTAGGTCTAGTGAAAAAGCTAGACTTACTCTCTTTCTCTCTATGTATATGCTTGTATACAAATACACACACACACTCTATCATTTTTCCCCAGGAAACTTTAAAAATGTTTTTTTTTCTTCTCTGCAGGGAACTAGGATAAGAAGTGGTGAAGAATTCTTAAAAGCAAAGATGAGAAATCTCAATACTGGGTAATTTTTATGTCCTCTCCTGGCTGTTCTCTCCCTTCTTTTTCTTCCCATCTTCCCCTTTTCCTCTTCCCTTCTATCAACATAAATTAATATCTGAATAATTAAAAACCTTCTAATAATAATGTAAAGCTGTGGTGTTGTCAGCTAGCTCAGAACATTTTACTGACAATAAAAAGGAAATAATTTCATCATCTCTCTCTGCTTATAAGAGGGCTCAAATTGTCACAGTCCAGGTTCATTGAATAAATATTTTCTTTTTTCTCACTCTCCTTTACTCATGGTTTCGGTTGTGACATTACCATCAGTTTTAGGCACTGAGGAGAAAAAAAAAAATCACCTTTTTCATAAGCAACAGCAACCTACTCTCTTTGGAGTTATACTTGTCCATGAAAGACTCATTCCTAACTGTTTTTCTCCCTGTTAGATATAGTTAGGAAAAAATTACCAGGAAAAAAACTTCTGGCAGTAGCTAAAGCCTGACATTTGCAGACAGACCCAGCTAGCTCTATGAAAGCTATCCAGACATAAGAATGTTGCTGTCCAGGCCTCACAACATCTTCAGTTTCCTGATATGATTTACTGCAATGTTACAAAGTGCAAATGGCTGCCAACAAGCCAAAACTGGATGCAAAAAACATCTCAAGACCTAATGAGAATGTCCTTGCAGAGCCAGGAGGGAGAGTGACTGGTAATAAATACAGCTACAGAAAACAGAGAGAGCGCCTAAATCTACGCAAGGTGTGGTGGGTCTAAGAATATAAGAAGAACCACATAGATAAGGAGGCTTCACTACCTGCAAAAAATGAAGCACAAACATTGCAGGGGGGATGGGGGGGGACGGGGGGGAACACACACCACAGGTGAAAACAATCCAAGTGCAGTCAAAGAAAAGGCAGAGGGATAAGCTTTCTTGCGCACAGAATTTGCTGGGCTGGAGAGCCTGGGGGATTTCTGAGCAAAGTAACTGAGATTCAGTTCCTCAGTAATCCTGAAGAGCAGGATGCCCATATATTTTCAGTAATAGAAGCAAAATTGAATCAAATATACCAGGTTTGTTCCACAGACTGTGCATTTTACACTAAAATTATACTAAGTTCGTAAAAACGTTTCCAGCTGTAGAGGACAGGTGGAAATAAACATTTTAGTGGGCTATAGAAGTCTTCAGAGGGCCCCAGCTAAAACTACAGCTGAATTGGGTGATCTATATAAATATTATACCTGCACAGAAAAGGATACTGTATTCTTCAAACATTTTGTAGTGTGCTGGTGATCAGAAACCAGGCATCTAAGGCTCATTCAAGTGTTATAATCTGGAATTCCAAATCAGGAAGAAAAACCAAGAATGTGGAACACTTTAATAGAGCTGGATTTGTATAACACTTCAGTTTGGAAACAGGAAATATTCTACTGCCAGAACATTTGTATTTCCAAATGAAAAATTCCTCCTGAGACAGCTGGAGACACCTCATCATCTCTTACATGATTTTTTTTGTTTGTTTGTTTTGGTTTGGTTTTTTTCACCGGATTGAAGAATGGTGGTGTTCTGGAAGTGCAAGGACTTTATGAATGGCTCTAGATTACCCTGACACACAGAAGCCCGAAAGTCAAACACTGTGCTATCTACAACTAAGCCATTCACTTTCTATTTTGTATTTAATAGCCACAGTGATTTGCCAAGGTCACACAGAAAATATATAGAGCTGGAAATAGGACTCAGTCTGTCTTTTGTTTAAACCAAAAGGAAGCAGTACTCCTTCCCACACAACACCTAACTAATTTACAAAACATATCCAAAGGACATGGGATGCAAAAAACAAAAGAGACATCTGAAAGATGGACAAATTCATGGATACAAGTCTGTGGGAGGTTATTATGCACCACAGTTGGCCTTCCACCATCAACTCAGGAAATCCCTAATCCACTAACTGACAGAAAGAGAAAGGATATGCTAACAGTAGGATCATTCTAAAAATACGATTTTTCTTCGCAATTTCCCTGTGTATTTACTAATTTTCACTATGCTACACATACATACATTAAAACATTATTTGTATTGTATGGTTACCAGCTTCACAGTCAAGAAGAGGATAATACCTACACAGTGACAAGGGAAATCAAAGTCAGGCAAATCATATAAGCATGACCATAACAATATGTAAATGTAATAACAGTCTACATTAGAGGTCTACAAGTGTCAGCACTGCACAAAGGGAAAAGAAACTGTTTTTCTTAAATGTAAACAGTTCTGTCTTGCAATAGCCTGTTCTATTATAGAATCATAGAATCATAGAATGTTGTGAGCTGGAAGGGACTCACAAGGATCATTGAGTCCAACTCTTGTCCTAGCACAGGACAATCCCAAGATTCAGACCACATGTCTGAGGGCCTTGTCCAAATGCTTCTTGAAGATTGTCAGGCTTGGTGCCATGACTACCTCCCTGGGGAGCCTGTTCCAGTTCTCCACCACCCTCTGGGTAAAGAACCTTTTCCTAATGTCCAACCTGAACGTCCTGTGGCACATCTTCCTGCCATCTCCCCTGGTCCTATCATTGGTTAACAGAGAGATCAGCACCTGCCCCTCTTCTTCCTCTTGTGAGGAGATTATAGACTGCAATGAGGTCTCCTCTCAGTCTCCTCCAGGCCCAACAACCCAAGCAACTTCATCTCCTTATACGGCTTCCCCTCTAAGCCCTTCACCAGTTTAATGGACTCCTCTGGACCCTCTCCAGTAGCTTTAGATCCTTTTTATGCTGTGACACCCAAAACTGCACACAGGACTTGAGGTGAGGCCGCACCAGCGCAGAGCAGAACGGGACGATCACCTCCCTTGACTGGCTCGCAGTGCCATGCTGGATGCACCCCAGGACACGGTTGGCCCTCCTGTCTGCCAGGACACACTGTTGGCTCATGTTCAACTTACCATGGACCAGAACCCCCAGGTCCCTCTCTGCAGGGCTGCTCTCCAGCCGCTCATTCCCCAGTCTGTATGTGTGTCCAGGGTTGCCGTGTCCCAGCTGCAAAATCTGGCACTTGCCCTTATTAAAATTCATACAGCTGGTGATTGCCCAGCTCTCTATTTTATCTGGATCTCTCTGCAGGGCCTCTCTGCCCTCGAGGGTGTCCACAGCTCCTCCCAATTTGGTGCCATCAGCAAACTTAGTCAGCAGTCCTCCAAGTCCTATAGCCAAAGTTATTGATGAAGACATTAATGAGCACTGGCCCCAGGACAGATCCCTGTAGGACCCCACTAGTGACCGGTGGCCAGCCTTAGGTAACCCCATTGACTAGAACCCTTTGAGCTCAACCCATCAGCCAATTGCTCACCCATAGCAGTATGTGTTTATTCAGCTGTATGTTGGACGTTTTATCCAGGAGGATACTGTGAGAGACGGTATTGAAGGCTTTACTGAAGTTCAAAAATATTACATTGACTGGTTTCCTTTGGTCAACTACATTAGTAACCTTATAATAAAAAGCAATCTGGTTTGTAAAGCAGGACTTTCCTATCATGAACCTGTGTTGGCTGGAACCAACACGATTATTCCTCATCTCAGCAGTAGTAACACAAGAGCCAATATAAGAAAAGCCAGTATGCAAGACTTCCAGAGCCGATGTTTGCACTACAAGAACATATGGTCCTGTTTCTACGAACCCCTTGAAATCTGGGTTCCCTGCAGGAGAAGTGTGAGAAGCATAGCTACATGACTCATTGAAGAGTCTCATGTCAATACATGCTTTGGCCAGTGAACAGAGAGACTAAACATTTGTCACTGTCATAGTCTGTATTTTGTGTAAGAGGAAGAAAACAAAGGGCTGGACTATGAAGGTTGGCTCTGAATTTTCCAACCAAATACATGTAGTAAAAAACTAGTTGTATGAAACAGAGGAGAAGATAAAGCCTTGGTTGCACAGCAGAGATTAGAGGAGAGTGATAAGGTAAAAAATAAAAAAGGGGGTGTCATTGGTTCCCAATTCATTATTTACTTGAACCTCCAGATTAAATCCTTGCTAAAAGTGCTGGTAAGCTCAAAAAAATAAGATTTCCCTTTCATAATGTTATCAAATACAGTGAATTTAAATAAAGCATATTTTATCTATATGTTCAACTTTTTAAGATACTCAGGATTATTTGATATTTGAAAATACTTTGGGTTGTATTTTTCACCTCTAAAGTGAATGAGAAGAAGGATGTTTCCTTTAAAAATATAATGCCTTTCAGAAAAGTAATGAATTGTCTCTGGCACAGTCTGTTTTTCCTGTTAGACATTGAGGCATTAAGTATTTCTGTTAGAAAAGGACAAAGTTATTAGGATCAAAACATTTTCTAATAATATGCTTTTTGTCTACTTCTGTCTTCAAAACATTTTGTCATTTTAATAAAGTACACTTTTCCTTGAAAAGTAAGTTTTTCCTTTATTAAACTAATCGTGCATGTTCAACATAAAATGTTATTTTAATAAGCAGATATGTTATGGTGGCCTCTCAATTAAAGTAAGAAAGACCTATTTGTCCTGATAAAAGATTAGCCTATTAATTAAGAAAAAATAGGTGATTATTTTAAAGGGTAAAGCTTTCAGTAACAAGTATTGTCAGATTTTATTTTTTTTTTTTAAACGTGAAGTTGTTTAGAGAGAGATCGGCAATGAAGAACTCATTTGCTTTGCAAAGTAAAAGTCCTCCTGGAGAGAAAGGAGTGGGACTTCTTAAAATATTATTTTTTTTATATATTTCTACATAGTTCAGAAATGAGATTTGGACAACATCACCCTTGTTGCTATGGCAATTCACTGATTAATGTTACCCAGGAAGAGTAGTCCAACTGAAGATAAATACAATCCTTTTTGTTGCAAAAAATGTTTTAAAAAACTTGCAAATATCTGAACACAAACATCAACCTATGGCAAGCATTGCTTATGTTTGAAAGTGTCATTCAAAGACATGAATGAAACATTTACCTTCAAAAAGGTGAAATTACCTGTTCGGTTAAGCACTACTATGAAATGTTAGTTGTATAACTAAGACTACTTCATACTTCTCTAGAGGACGCAAGAAAATTTTGGCACACTGCAAAGCAATGGAGCAAAGGCACATGAAGAGCTTCCTTCCTTTATATGAACAGTTGTGCTGGGGTTGCTCCTTTCACCAGCATACAACAGAGATGTTGGCCCCAATATGAGAGAAACTTCCAAGCTTGCTTATTATATACTGTCCATAACTGTCTCCCAGCGTAGCTGTATGGTGTTAAGCCACTGATGCCCACTCATTAATTGAGTATATCATCTGCATAGTGCTGTAAAAACTGATTAGTAAAGTGCTGACTTTTCAAGGAAGGCAGTCTACCTTTATTGCTCATTTAATCATTGTATTTATTCACAGAAAGTGTCACTAATAAGCAAAAAACATAGTGTTGTTAATAAAACCACAAACAGACATTTGTTTTCCTCAATTGATGTAAACACTTTCACTGTACATATGTGCATGACATTTAATACTGTTCTTTGTTCACCATGTTTAGCAGGATATTATTCTTGGAAGAACATTATCCAATCACAAAATTAAAGTATTTGTTAGTAAATATTGCTTAAATAGTACTAGCATAAAAAAGGTCTTTTTTTAGTTATAGAGGGGAAAAAGAAAAAAAGCAAGACTCAAAAATCAGTTTAATCTTTAATAGCACTAGAACTGAATAATAAATACTTGATGTTTAGCTTTTCCTACTACACCATTCTTCCCATTACACTGATTAGGCCAAGGATTATTTTAACAAGATACATTATTCTGGTAAACTCTCAATCTATTTCAGCCTTACAAAACAGAGAAATGAAATTTTATGTTTGAGTAAACACGAAGTGATTGATCAGCAACAAGATGATCACAGACTATATTCCAGTCTGCTCATTGAAAATTAAGTACTATCTGCTTCCGCTACTCCATAATTTGGCCTGATGCTATCAACACAATTAAATCTGGGTTTTGTTTCTATAAGTTACTGCATGATTTCTGCAAGAAACCCTATTTTAGTCTTCTTTGTATATTTTATACTTTGAGTATATAAAAATATTCTACAGCATTAGGAATTATAAAAAATAACATTACTTACACATTTCTTTGTCTCACAGTTCTCACACTAGAAAGCTTGTATTATATATACTACCAAGCTATTCCTAAATATCTGTTAATGGGAAACCTTGAAGGTAAAGACCAAAGATAAATAAATCCTCCTGAATTTTTTTAGATGAAGGTATAACAACAGACCAAAAAGAGATAGTTGATCTATGAGTGGCAAGAAATCATAAAAATGTCTGAATTCTGATATCGAGAACAGATGGAGCCTGCAGCCATCCACAAAATACAGAACAGAACCCTACTCAAAGATGGTAAACAAAAGCTTCCAACTCTCATCATGGACCATTGGGCAGTGAAAATAAATTTAGAAAGTCAAAAAGTCACTGACTTTGTAACTTCTGAGAAGAAAAAGATTTTCTGGCTCCAACTGAAGGAATTATAAACTTTAGGAAACAAAAAAAAAGTTTATTTATATTCACTTTGAATGTTGTCTCTAGTATGTGGGTTTACAATTGTTTTTATTTTCTTACAAACACTGACATATTAATAAGTAAGAAAACAATAGTAGTCTATTTGAAGAAATTAAGAAAATTTCTACAAATTGCTACAATCCAATTAAAACCTGCAGCTCTCTTTGCAAGATCTTTTTTTTTTTTTTTAAGATGCTGACAGAAACATGTCTCACAATAGGAGTCTTTGGTTTAAATTAATTATTTTTATATACTAGGAAAATACACCTAGCAGTCTGTGTTGATGGGTTTTGATCCTTACTGAATCAAGCAAGTTCCTGTATTAAATTCAAATATTTTCAAATGCTCTTGTAAATTACAGATGTATTTTAATGTGTCTAACAGTGAGAATAACTTTTTTTGCCACATCTTCCTTCTGCAGAAATAACAAATTTTCTGCAAGAAAGACAGCTTTGCTGTAATAACTGAAGATGTTATTTCGGAAGTTATGATCTGACCTTCCTGTCACATAGGAAATAAAACAACATTGTTCTTTCCCTTCTCAGAGAAATGTGGTAATCATTATAAAGCCTTTCCCAGCGATGCTAATATGAATAATGTCAAAGGTAACAAAAATCTAAATAAAATAAATAAATAAATAAATAAAAAATGCTAATATGAATAATGTCAAAGGTAATAAAAATCTAAATTAAATAAATAAATAAATAAACTCCAGAATTTTAGTTTAGTTACTGTATTGTTGTCAACATAGAACCATGGCACTGTGATTTATATAATTACAAAATAACATCAATTTGTGAAAATATCCTAAATAAAACTCTTACAAGTAGTTGATTCAATAACATATGCTAGACCTTTCTAACTCACTCTCATTTAATTTAAAGGACATTTGCTTGCTGCAAAGACTGATATTTCCAGTCACAACTTCAAAAAATAATGGTCTTTAATTCTTTATTTTGACTTCTCTTGAAGAGGACATGGATCCTTTAACTAATAAGAAAAAATTCAATCTTACTGCGGGAAGATAGCACGTATACATTGAAAGAAGAAGGCCGAAAGCTTGAAGGAGGACTTTGAGTAGAGAAGCCTGTGAGAGAAGACCTGTTCCTCTAAGGTAACAGAGTTGTTGGGGTTATTTTTCACTTCTGTTCTTGACCCATAACTGGCCAAAAACCTTGTATATACACATCTCAGAGAAATAAAAAAAAAACTTATTCGAATTTTTCCCTCCCCTTGTTTTTCAAAGGTGGTGCCTTATTAAATTTACCAAGATTTCAGACCAAAAAAGAAGCACGAGATCCATACAGAGAACATTATTCACTTAAGCTATTCAGCTAGTACATTTACAGACATTTGCTAAGCATAATATTAATAATTATCATCATAATAAATTCAGCTATCTACAAACACAAATGCTGTCTTTTTAAGGCTATGTTCATTAATACGATGAATTGCTGTCTGAAAGGTCTTTAATTGCTTGACTGCTGCCAATGGTTACAAGAGTACTTAACCGGTCTTTCACCTTTCACAACTCATGTTGTCATCTTGCATTTCAGAATCCTTACATAAATCTTATGTTATTACTAGTGGAGACAGTAACATTTCAAAACACTGTCTTTTTTTGCGGGGATTTCAAGGCAAGATTTTTAGGTCTTTATCAATTTACATCTTCTAAATAGTTGAAATTAGAGCTTTTCCCTCCTACAAATATTTAAGCAAGTTTTGCATTTCTATTTCCTACCATTTTCCGATATATTCAAAGATAATTATATCAATCCTTTCAGTGAACTATTAATCCAAATTTTTGAATGTTTTTCTTCATGTACACAGCTTACTATTTACTTCCTGAAAATATATTGGATATTTACAGAATCACAGAATTGCCTAGATCGGAAAAGACCTATAAGATCATCAAGTCCAATTGTCAACCTAACACTGACAAGTCCGCTAACCCATGACTAAACCATGTCTCTAAGCACTGTCTACACAACTTTTAAATACCTCCAGGGATGGGGACTCCAACACTTCCCTGGGCAACCCATTCCAATACCTGATAACCCTTTCAGTAAAGAAATTCTTCCTTATATCCAATTTAGAACAGAAAATTCTGGTTACTTATTCTATACCTTTGAATTCACATATCTTGCTTAATTTTCTTTTGCTTTGGTAAAGCCTGGAGTTCTCAAAAATCCTAAAACTCATCAATGCTAGTTCTCTTAGAGACATATTTTAGGTGATGAATCATCTCCATCCTATAAACACAATCCAAAAACATCAAAGTATTAACTAGGTGCAAATAAACACATTTACTTCGAACAAAAACAATCAATAAATCTTTACATTTTGTGATGATTCATCCAACCAACATCTTATGGATCCTTACATTCTCATGAAAGGCATTTTTGACATAAGGGACAATTTAAAAAACACCAGGAGAGTGGAAAGTTACACTGAGGTACTATGAGAAAAGGTTAAATTTTACTGTCAGAATAAATGATTTATGTAAGGTCAAGCAAAGTCCAATATGTTCTTAAAATCAGGCTTTGTCCTACTCATGTAATGAATCTGGTTCTGGGGTGTTATAAATTGATATTTTATAAGATAATTTATTAGCTATCATAAGCTTGCTTTTATTTATTTTTTTTCATAATCTAGGTCAGAAAGCAGATGTACAAAATGCAGCTTAGTTTTTATCCAAAAAACAGGAGCTAGAATCTTGAGTCTTTTCTTTCATTTGAACTTTACCCAAAGACAATTCTATTGTTTTCTGAGGAATATTAAATTGTCTACATTAAATAGTTATGTTAATGAAACTATTCAGACCTCCAACTGCAAGTAAGCTAGAGTTAGAATAAAACATTGTTTTATACATTTCAGAAACAACTAAAAGAGGTAAACATCAAACAAAGACTGCAACTGCTCTAGGGGGAAAAAATTAACTGAAGGAAATAATTTACTTTTTAATAAAGTAAAAGATGGATTTGGGGGGTTTACTTTTAAGCAATAGGCATTGCAAAATGTTATACTGTATACAGGCTCTAATAAATAAGCTGGAAGGTGCATCAGACCCTAAATTGACGTACTTTGTTGGTGGCAGAGACAATAGTAAACTGTTTTATCATGGAGAACAGCCAGCACTACCTATGGTTGTGACATTCTCTCATGCATTTATGCTTTTTCATATTCAGGCACTATATATCTGTCCTTTGAAGTAGACTATTCAATTCATCATTCAACTTCACAGTTTTACAGATACTTCAGGCAAAGGGTGTTCTCTCAGTTGATCTATTTGTTGTTGCAGCACTAGTACATTTTCCATGCATAATCCATTACTTTGGGCCAAGAGAATAATACAAATAAAAAAAATATGTACAACATTCTCCAAGATCCTCATAAACTTATCCAGCTGCATCACAAGCAGTTTTTACATACTTCAAAGACAACCCTAAATTTGTCAAAATCTTAATACTCTTGCACATCTTTAACTGACATATTCCAAAAAGTGAGCAAGAAGAATGCTTCCTCTAACATTACTAAGCAACATCCACAGAGTAGCTGCAGAGTTCACAACTATTTTGTGCAGATGGGTGCTTTAGCTAATATTTTGGGCACAGCTACTATATTTCTTTTGATGTCCAGGCCTCATAGTTGCATAAGACCAGTATTGTAGAATACCCAACAAGTAATGTTGTATGCAAATATCACAGACTTTCATTACAGAAACAAAACAAAAAGTAGTTAATACAGATGTCCAGACTTTCCCCAAATTCTAGCTTACATTAAAAAGAATGCATGCATGCACGTGTGTTTGCATGCGCACACACACAAACAAATCATACTGGGATCCCAAAAACTTGCCTATTGGGTTCTCAGAGTTATCATTTCAGCTCATGTAGTTATACATCAATCATGAAAGTAGTCATGAAAGTAGTCCTGCAACAATTTTGTCTGCTATGCAATCCAAAGAGAGAAGGAAATACTCAAGATATTTCCAGGCTTTTACAAGAAAGCATAACACATATTACAAAATTAAATCAAAAGAGTAGTTTAGAGTTGTACAATTTTCCTTGATTATTAAGCCACGTATCTGGTCAAAGTTGCTTTAGCTAAAGTTTCAATTTTTCAGAAATGTAGTGACAGATACTGTCCAAACATAGCCTCAATCCTTTATTGAGTGAATTAGGCATGATATAAGCTTGTCTTGACTATCCAGAGGAACTGTAATTTTCAAGACTAGTGCTAACAAATTATTTATGAATTATATTTTTTGTAATTTTAATTTTCTCATTTAAAGCTACAAAGAAAAGCACCTATACAGGCAATTCACATACTCAATGAAAATGGAAGTACAAGATGAGCTTACTGACTGTCTGTGTGTTATGCCAGTGAGGTTTGCTGCTGGAGAATTATTCTGTACGACACACAGGAAAAAATACCTTAGTACTCTTTTACCTACCCTAACGTTAGGATCTGTGACACATTTCCACCACTGCCATCGAGAAATATTAGTGATTCTGATCCAGGCAGGTGTAGGCAGTTTTGCAGTATGGTATCTCATCCCTAGATTAGGTAAACCAAGATGCTCCAGTTCAGATGCTAGTCACCACAGCTGACTTCACAACAAAAATTTAATTCAAGAGGCCCAAACTAATGAGAAAACTGTTAGCCTGGTCCAGAAGTCAAAGCACAAATCACTAAACAGTAGCTCATTTCTAACAAACCTCCCAGGGCTTGACTGCCTGCAGGGATGATAGAGATCCAGCTCTTCACTTCTGCACATCTCAGTTTCCCCATTTAGAAAAAGATACTGCAGGCAAGAAAGTAAATATAATTATTTTACTATGTCATTAATGGTAATTTGTTAATTCCTAGTAATCTACATGGGAAATTTCATGAAAGGTCCAATATAGCACTCTGATGAGTCCAGTTCGGTCTTTTTCATTAAAGCTTTGCAAGTTGAAACTCGTGTCAGGGCTTTAGTCTTTTATTTCTACTAATAAATTCAAATATAAATGTAATTACATTCTCAAAGAGTCCGAGCTTACAGTTTACTTCAAAAAATTATTCAAATACAATTAACAAAACATTCAACAAAATCTCATGATTTTGAGGAGAAAGTCAGATTCACATATTTAGACTGTCCCAAGCAAAGAGATTTAGAAATCTTATTTGCCTGATACCACAAGGAGTTAATTTTCCAGGGGAGGATAATGGGCTCTTCCATGAACTATGCAGTAGTGTTGAGCAGTGCATGAAATTGAAAATGAGCAAGAACTTACTAATCAAAAGCAATGATAAACTTTGCTCTCTAGCAGAATAATTCACGAATCTGCACTCTGAAACACTCTGGCTTAAGTACAACAACCCTATAATCAGTTTTTCAGAGCTACATTATAATCAAATGTTCTTCCTCATGTCATCACTTTGTAACACTTAAAATTCTTCATCACATATTTTCATTTTATGGACAACTTTCAACAGAGTTTCACATACTCCTGAAGCTTTGGTTCTGCACCTCTTACCTCTACATTCTGCCTTTCAAGATCTAAACTAAATCTGCAGGGTAGACCCTATGCAGACCCAGTAGTTATGGCATGAAATTCAGAGCTATCATTTGATTTTTTTTTCTTTACAGCAAACAGTATTTTTTTTTTACTCTAGTATCAGTTTTCAAGGGCTGTTTTCCAGCAATAAAAGTTCATGAATAATTACCACTTCTCATAGTATATCATTTCATTATTTCCTTTAAAATATAGCTCAGTAATATGAGGAACAGTAATGTCATGGTTTTTACCCAGTCAGCAGCCAAACACCACGCAGGCGCTCACTCACCCTCCTCCATCTGGGAAATGGGAGGAGGGAATCAGAAGTGTAAAAGTGAGAAAACTCATTGTTTGAGATAAAAACAATGCAATAATTGAAATAAAATAATAGTTACAATAATAATTACAATAATTATAATAATATTAATAATGGAATATACAAATGAGTGATACACAGTGCAACTGCTCACCACCCGCCAACCAATGCCCAGCCTGTTCCCAGCTAGCAATCTCAGAGAAGAGCAAATCCTGAAACCCCAATAGCAGAAGAGAGAGAGAGCGCTTTCTGGCCAACCTTAATTTATATACTGAACATGATATTGTATGACAACTAATATTCCATGGGCATATCCAAATGCCAATTTATACTGGTTGCTCTTGCTATACTCCTCCTAGCTTGTTCTGCACCTGCAAACTAGCAAAGCATGGGAAGTTGAAATGTCCTTGATTTTCTTAGCAACACCTAAAAACATCAGTATATTATCAATATTCTTCTCATACTAAACTAAATGCAAAACATAATGCTGTTCTATCTACTAAGAAGAAAATCAGCTCTATCCCAGTCAAAAACAGGACAAGTAACAAATAGCAGAAACAGAAAATTATTAAGACCTTGGGGAAAAATTACGAATCACTTATGAGGTTTTTGGGTTGTTTTTTTTTAAAATTTTGTCATTGCTTCCTTTCCTTTCCAAGGAAATTGTTCTGCCAAGATATCTCTGCATTAGAAATACCAAGAGATCCACAGAACCACAAGATCAAGTGAATTTAGATTCAGAAGGAAGACAGTAGGATTCATAATTTTCACACCTGACTGCCAATACAAAAGTAAAGGACAGGCAAAGGAGTGAAAGCACAGAGATAACTGAACTTGGAAAAAAAAAAGCACATCTAAGTTGAAAAACTTGCTGTTCCTGTTATTGGAGCTAGCAACCTAATGCCATCTTAATTCACATATTAACTTATCTTTTTTATATTAAACTCATATTTCATATTAAACTCATATATTATTTAAAAGCTCCAAATCAGACATTTTTAATCATTTTGGCAACTACATGGTTCCAAGAGCAGACAAAAAACGGGTGACTGTAAGGATAGGAAGTGAACTACAATATTTCCAACCTGAAGATGCCAGCACAGGTCAAATCTTTCAGATAGCTATCAGACAAATAAAACAAATTCAGACAAAAAAAATAAATCCATCTCCTCAGAAAGCTGAGCTACAAGAAAGAAGGAGAAAGAACAGTTAGGTATTTTTAAAATACTTCTGGCTTTATCTAAGTTTACAGTTTCAAAAACTGTCAGCCATCAGATTTATGGAATATTGACCTTCTAGAAAATAGAACTTGTGGTTTCACATGACAAACCAAAAGGAGACATGTTTATTTAAAAAATATTTTTCTTAGGAAAAAATATGAACAGGAGAACACATTACAGATGTAAATATGAATAGAAGTTTAGATCTTATGCAAAACTGAGATAAATTTGTCACTTCAAAGAACTGAAAAACAAATCAGTTTGAAATTGTTAGCACCAGTATTCATTAACTGACATTATTAGAGATACAACTGTCAAACATGTTATAGCCTTCTAATGAGAGCAGGTCTTCAAGCACACCTCAATAAGTACAAGGTATCTACTATCTAATGGTCTTGTGGTAAACAGTATCAACTATTAAAAAATGCTTAGGAAACTTGAAGAATATTTGTAAATCATAGGGTAACACTTTGAAAACTGGATTTGTCACTTGATGAACTATTACTTGCAAAAAGTTTTTAAGATGACAAGGACATTGTGGATTCATACGAACACCAGAGAGAGAAAATAAAAAATGTACTAAAATAAATAATCGGGTGTTAAAAATTATGTATCTACAAGGCACTATTTGCATTTATGTGAGCACAAAAAACATTGCTTTTAGGGTAACTCAGTTCAATTCTACGAACTAAAGTCAAAATTAAGAAGAGAAATTTGTTCTACTGTCCACTTTCCTGCAGAAAAAGGAAAAGATGCAAAACCAGAGCAATGAACTGAACCAAGAAAAACCAATGCACACTATGAAACCCGAGAGACATGTGTTGACACTGAACTTATGACCCAACATTTAAATATTGTCCCCCTGTGCTTTCTTCAATTATGTGCATTTATTTACTGAAGAGACACTAAAGAAAATAGACTGCACGGAAAAGCCCTACAACAATGCTAAAATATTTCTATACATTTTTTACTTTCATCTAATCTCCAAATAATTTAATTCAAGTTTTTATGAATCATAGAATAATAGAATGGTATGATTTGGAAGGGACCTAATCACCTAGTTCCAACCCGCCTACCATGAGCAGGGACACCTTCCACTAGACCAGGTTGATTAAAGCCTCATCCAACCTGGCCTTGAACACTTCCAGGGAGGGGGCAGCCACACCTTCTCTGGGCAACCTGTTCCAGTGTCTGACCACCCTCACAGGAAAGAATTTCTTCCAATATCTAATCTAAACCTACCCTCTTTCAGTTTAAATCCATTACCCCTTGTTCTATCACTACCTGCCCTTGTAAAAAGTTCGTCCCCAGCTTTCTTGTAGGCCCCTTCAGGTACCAGAAGGCCACTATAAGGTGTCCCCAAAGCCTTCCCTTTTCCAGGCTGAACAGCCCCAACTCTCTTATGTCCTTGTTGGAGAGGTTCTCCAGCTCTCTGATCATCCTTGTGGACCTCCCTTTTGAAAGGGTATTCCCTTTTACTGTAAAGATAAATTCCCAAAATATACATTCTTACATGTTTAAGGAACAATTGCTTTATTATTTAATGCTAGCTAGTAATAAATGATGACTTGCGGTATATTTACAATAAAGGTCTACTGAGAATATTAATAAAATTGACAAAGTTTCCTAGTACACTTTAATTCGGTTAAAATAATTTTTTTCATGGCAGCATGCTTGAGTTAAAATATGCCAAAGAAAAATAAAACAACTTAATCCACTACAAGTATACAACTACTATAGGCAAAATAGAAAAAAAAATAATAAATAAAACTTTTATTAAACTATAGTCTTTTTAATCTTATTCCTGCTCAAACTATGAATATGAAATAGAGCAAATTATTCTTCCATGTTCCTCTACATGGAATTTGTTACTCAATTTTTCTCATAGTCATTTTTCTTTATCCTTTTGATCAGAATTTTGATGAGGAAAAGAAAACTTGTACAAAAACATTAGAGAAGAGATATAGCAAGGAGCAATAGAAGAAAGAGGAGTTTCAGATAGAGGTCCCAAACATGATCAGAGCTCGGTTGTGCTCCTCATTTTATAAACATAAAATAAGAGGCAGCCTTGAAAATCTTATAAATCATAGAGATAACTGGATCACAGGTGACAGATAATAAATATTACCATAGTTTTGTAGATAGGAAACAAACAAAAAGTCACTAGAATTTTGCAACAGAGTTAAAATATGACCCCAAATCCCCAGTATCTGTCCCACTGGCTCCACATAAAATTGAACACTCCAATAAATGCCTTTTTTTATTCTGTAGGAAGAAATCTCTTTTTAGGATTTGACAATTTTATTTAAATATGTTTGCATTACCATGCAGCTCACAGATGGCTACGTTCTATGAAGAAAACACTTTTATAAAACAGTATACTTTGCCAGAAGTGGTATAAAATTCTCTCCCCAATTACAGATCATACAAATTTGAAGTAATATAATCCACACTGACTCTATTCAGTAATATGGCAATCCTGAGATCTTTTATAGAAAACACAAAGTCATGTCTTAAAACAAATATATCCAGTTGGGTATTGATCATGTATTCTCCATGTACAGTAACTTATCTCAGGTTTTATTTTAATAGTCCTGTAATAGTGTCAGACAATCATTATATCTTCCAATAAGTGTTTCATCTTTTTCCTCACTTGTAATATTACTTTGAGGGTATATCCAATTTTTTAAAAACAAATCAAGTTAAAAATTACAGCTGGCAGAGAAAGACTACTTTCTTTGATTCTTTTTAAAGAACCCTGTATCTTCTTTATATTTCTCAGTTGTGGTAGCCAGATCATTTGTCAATAGTAATTGGGATGACAGGATTCACCTATAGAACAACATGAGAAATATTTTTCACTCAAAAGTCCTGAAATATTTCCTGTAAAAAACTTAAGACAGTAAGAAACTATTTAAATTGCTTTTCCACAATGTAACATTTACATAGTTTGCTACTTACATAAAACGTGGCATCGCACATTACATGAAATTTTCTACTACATCATAAAAGATATATTGATTAGATAATTAGCTGTGTGTATGTCACAGCCTCCAACACAAGTGCTAAGTAACTCCAGTTAGCAAAGATCAGGTTGGTAGCAGCTAAGATAACTTGTAGTCAAAGAAATGGAATATGCAGCCTTCTCCTGTGTTGATGACAGAGCAGAGCTCATTATCTGTGCAAGCTAGCAGCAAAAATATTCTACATTTCTACCATTTAGATCAAAACAGAGAAAGGGAGGGGGAAAAAAGAGAGGAAAACAGGTTTGCAGGTGCACTGGTACTCAGTCATCTCTTTGGTGTATAAATATATACAGTTAGTTTGAAATTACTTTCGTCTTTCCTACTATCTCAAAATCAGAATGGTAGTTTCACATGACAATAAGGGAATGCAGAGGAATCTGCTTTTTATGGAAGAAACTGCAGAGGAGCAAAGATAGATACATGCTTATATTTATCACAGGGACTTGTGAGGGTCCTCCCTGCCCTGTGGCAAGTCTCACTAGTGCCTTTCTGCTACCTAGCACCTGTTTCCTTCAAAACCAGGGATATGTCTCACATGCAGCAGCTAGAAGCTCTAGCATGTCACCTTTAGAGCCACCCCTCTATTGGAGACCCAGCACTGCCACATGTTCAGCATATGGGTATGGCCCAAGAGGAAGGAGACAATGCCTCTCTTCCCAAAGGCTGTCAAAGCTGCCTCTCTCCCAGTGTCAGAATTTCTTTCCTTCAGGAAACATGCATTTGTTTCTTACTGCAAACTTTCCTAAGGCTTTTTTTTACCCTTCCAGTTAACAGCAATGTATCACTGTATATTTTAGACACATTCATTGCCACAAACATATAAAAGAAACCAAAGCTCTAAGGAAAGTAGCTCATGGTAAAATAAAGAATATTCCATTGAACCACAATTTCTGTGCTAGAAATGAACAAATTTATTGACAAAAATATCAGCTGAAAGTCAGAATGTTATGCATGAGATATGCAGAGAGAATACATCCTAAACAGTAATTATTGGACTGCATATTGAAAATTGAAAAGCTCTTCTGGTAATCCTAACAAGGAGAAATATCATTCTTTATTTTGAACTTTACAAAATGTAAGTATAAATTATCATTTTATTAGAAATTGTCCTGTATAACATTACATTCTCTCAAAGTTAATTCTCAGTCTATATCTTCCACTGTCAGTGCTGTATGAAGTATAAAAAAGAACCTGAGTTTTCAATTTAGATTTTCACTGGCTAAGTATCAATATGAAAATTAGAAAGTCTATTTGCTTAACCAATCCACATTCATTTGACGGGAGTTTGTAAGCCAACCAATGTCCTAAATTGGATTTTGTTTAAATTGAACATATAAAACTGAATTTTAAGGAAATAAAAAAAGACAAACCTAACTGGTTTAGGCTGGATCATTTTCTCCTCAGATGCATAAATCTGAAACATTATTTCTTTAAAGGGGAAACATTAGAAGTATGGTTACCACATTGTGCTGTCACTTAAAGTTTAAACTCATTGGATAGTGTTACATATTTAACCATTACTGCATTTTAGGTTGACAGAAGTAAAAACTAAACAGTATTTAATGATTTATAACAGCAAACATATAGTTCATAGCATTTTTCCTTCATTCTAAATAAAAAAGATTTAAATAGTCCAACATAAACTGTAATTCCTGAATCTAGAGTGTGCTTTAATAAAGTCAGTAAAAAAGTAAAGATAGTAAGACACAAAGAGAAAGTCATTAAATATAAAATGTCAGTTTATAGCATCTTACAAGGATCCAAGAAATCACTGAAGAAAATGAGAGAAAATGCCAGTGATGAATACCATTAATTCAAACTATTAAAGAGAAAATTATAATTGGTAAACAGCAGAAAATAAAAGCCTAGAGAATATGCTGGTGCCTAGGTATTTCTTACTCAATTACACATTCAGTGACTTCATCTAAATGGTCCTGACACTGCAGGATTACACAGTTTGTTTATGTCATTGTCCTACCATGAGAAATGCAAGATAATGTTTTTACTATTGCTTACTGGATGTACTTGGTACCTGTAGTCAAATGGGATATAAAGTGATCCCATGTTAAAATACAGGGGGTGTCCTTGACTCACTTGCCTTAGCTGAATCACTTCAAATATCTCAGTTATCAGGTATATAAGAGTTTATCTTTTTCCTTCACAGACTTGCCATCAACACAAGTCTGAAACTGAAATTCATATTATACTAAGTTATTATTAATTTATTTAAAAAATAAGAATTTACTTTATAAAGAAGACCTGTGGTTTGTCTGTAGCAGTTTGAGTCTTCCTACAAACACTTTATTTATAAAGTCTCCTCTATTTCTACACAAAGTATCATCTTCCTACAAAATCATGCTTTCAATATATAGGAAGTAGATCTATATGTATAATATTGCATCTGAAATTAGTGTTCTAAACAAAGTATCTCCAGAAAATTACTGAAATACTTAAACAAAGCAGCTAAAGAATACACACTTAGAACTGGAACTACTCAACTGTTCCCTATGCTGTGAAAAGATAGAGGATGCTTCAATATGTAGGTATCTTACCTGATTTAGAAGTAAATCCTCTGCCTAGTTGAACAACTGAGTAGAAATCAGCACAACGTGCTCAGTATTGAATTCCTTCACCAATAACTTTGGCGTACAAATATTTAAGAAGCAGATGATCCCAGCTCATTCCCTCTCCAGTTAGTCTTTCATTCTTTTCCCTCCAAAGTTAAGCTTCATTAAAATTTCTGAGATTTCTAAAATATTCCATTTTACATTTTAACACCCTCAAGCAAAACATTTTCATATTTTACCCTGTCTAAGATATTCTGTAATTTTTTCAAGTGGATAAATTTTATATAAAGCATAGCAGGTATGACAAGTCTCCTATCAAAACTAGCTAATAAACACTCACCAGAAGTAGTCAATAATTGATAATTGAACCATATTCCGGAAAGCTAACCTTTGGGTCCCCTCAATGAACAATACAGATTAGGGACTTGAATTTAGTTCTTCTTTCAAAAGACGGACTTTTTAAAATTTTATTATTTCCAGGTGCATTTTTTTTCCCTTTTGTTTATTTCTGAGACAGAATCTTTCTTATTTTAAGATATTTTCCTTTTTTTTTTTTTGTCAAAATTCATTACTTCTTATTAAAACTCTAGGTGACAACAGATAAATATTTTTGAAAGCTGAAGTGTCTTAAAATACACAATTATCTCTAATGAATAGCAGTTTTCTCAAATGTCTCCTGGGTTTCTGACATACAGGATTATTCCCCTTCTAGTCCCAGCAGGCTGACCACAAATATGCAAAGAATGGCCTGAACTATCGTCACAGGCAGTGTAGTTATGCGAAGTGGTTATATACAGCATAATGCAGATATTGAGTCACATGACATGTCTCTGACAATTATATTCAAAGGAGGCTACAATTTTATTCAGAAGCTTAGTCATAGAAATGGCTACATTATTATAAAATAAAATGGCAGCTTTTGGTCTACTTGTCTAGTGAGACCAGAAACACTGCTTTTCAGTGTATATGCACACAGACATTATCCCAGAAAGGAATCTGAAACCAACCATTTTTAAGGGGAAGCAGTCCTAGCATGCATTGCTAATGTTATCCAGCTTTATCAGGGTTAGTAGTTATACAATACATACAAAGAATCATTCTAAATCTAATATAATGGCAATGTATAGAATGTTTCTCATAGTATGTCTAATTTTGCTAATGCACATTTTGTACGCTGTTACAGCAGAAAGTACCCTGAATGACAAAGCATACTAATTAAGGTATGAAATAGAAATGTTAATCATGAGACTTTAATGAGGAGGAAGGAAAGAAACAGCCTACTCTTTACATTGCCACGTGAAGCCCCAATGTGCAGTCACAGAAAAGAAAAGACAAGTTAAGAATAGATGAGCAAGCAAGAAAGTAGTTTTCCCAATTCTGGCCAGGTGGTGCCAGAACTCTTGTTCCTCTTGTAGATACTAATTAATTAGCTATAATAACTACCTGAGGTGGTAGAACAGACAAAGGTCATTGTTCCAGTATGTGCAACCTACTATTCACTGTTTTATCTCTTTGCATAATATTCCATTTGATTACTGTACATCCATGGGTTTTTTTAAAGAAACAATGTGTTCCTTAACTCTTTATCTCATGACAAAGCTATTTTTTTGAGTGACCTGACAGCCAGCAAAGTATTGCATCTTTACAGAACTCATCACCCTAGTATTATTCCCCCAGGTATCCAGAGACTGGCAGGCTCCTCACAACTGCGTGAGTTGACTTAAGAATTGCTCATACAGGCATCTTTGAGGGCACAGCTAACCTTGAGGGCAGAGCAGTTTATGTTGTTGGACAGAGGGTCCAGTGGGAATACTCAGGTCAGAGAAGAAGCTGCAGAAACCAGAGGAGCCAGTGACTGCAAGCAGGATACGTCATTGTCTTTCTCCAGTGCTTGTAAGTCTACCAGAATAAACCCATAATATCTAAGCCCAGCAAGACTTCTACTTAACAAGAAAATGCAGTGTGTGAGGAGTTATTTGAGATTAACCTGGCTGAACAGGGAGCTTTACCTGCAACTCAGAGAAAAAAAGGAGAGTTTATGGCTTCTGGAAGAAGGGGCAAACCACATATGATGACTCCAAAGATGTTGTGAGGCTATGCAGGGAGAAAATTAGAAAGTCCAAAGCCCAATTAGAAATTAATCTGGCTTCTGCTGTAAAAGACAACACGAAATCTTTCTACAAATACATTAGCAGCAAAAAAGGGCCAAGGAGAACCTCCCTCCTCTATTAGATGCAGGAGGAAACATGGTGACTGAGAATGAGGAAAAGCCTAAGGTGCTTAATGCCTCCTTTTCCTCAGTCATTAGTAATTGGACCAGTTTTATTCTGGGAATCCAACCCCTTCTGATAAAAGACAGAGACCAGGAGCAGAATGATCCCTCAAGAATCCAGGAAGGGATCTGCATGGTCAGTGACCTGCTGCTCCACATAGATGTACACAAGTCTATGAGACCGGATGGAATACACCCAAGAGTTCTGAGAGAGCCAGCAGAGGTGCTCACCAAGCCACTTTCCATAATTTTTAACAGTCCAAGCTGACTGGGGAGGTCCCAGCAGATTGTAAGTTAGCCAGTGTGACACTCAACTTCAAGAAAGGCTGCAAGGAGGATCCAGGAAACTACAGGCCTGTAATTTGACTTCAGTGTCAGGGAAGCTGATAGAGCAGATAATCTTGAGTACCATCACGCAGTAAATGCAGGACAACCAAATGATCAGGCCCAGTCTGTATGGGTTTATGAAAGGCAGGTCCTGCTTGACTAACCTGATCTCCTTCTACAACCTGCTTAGTGGATGAAGGAAAGGCTGTGGACATTGTCTATCTGAACTTTACTAAAGTCTTTGACATGATTTCCTACAGAATTCTGCTGGAGAAACTGGCAGCTCACGGCTTAGATGGGCAAATACTTTGCTGACTAAAACACTGGCTGGATAAAGTGTTTTACTGGCCAAAGTGTGGTAGTGAACAGAGTTAAATCCAGTTTGTGGCTGGTCACAAGTGGTGTTCCCCAGGGCTCAGTACTGGGACCAGCATTGTTTAACATCTTTATCAGTGATCTGGACAAGGGGATTGAGTGCTCCCTCAGTAAGTTTGCAGACAACTCCAAGCTGGGTGGAAGTATTGATCTGCTTGAGGGTAGCGAGGCTCTGCAGAGGGATCTGGACAGACTAGATCATTGGTCCAAGACCAATTGTATGAGTTTCAATAAGGCAAATTACCAGGTTCCGCACTTTCACCACAACAAACCTCAGCAGTACTGCAGACTTGGGGAGGAGTGGCTGGAGAGCTGCTCAGCAGAGGGGGACATGGAGATGTTGACTGATAGCCAGCTGAACATGAGTCAGCAGTGTGCCCAGGTGGCCAAGAAGGCCAGCAGCATCCTGGCCTGTATCAGGAATATGTGGCCAGAAGGACCAGGACAGTTATCTTACCCCTGTACTCGGCACTGGTGAGGCTGCATCTTGAGTACTATGTTCATTTTTGGGCCCTTCACTACAAGAAGGACATGGAGGTGCTGGAGCATGTCCAGAGAAGGCCAACAAAGCTCGTGAAGGGTCTAGAGCACTAGTTTTATGAGGAGTGGCTGAGAGAACTGGGGTAGTTTAGCCTGGAGAAAAGGAGGCTCAGGGGAGACTTTATTGCTCTCTACAACTACCTGAAAGGACAGTGTAGAGAGGTGGAGTTTGGTCTGTTCAACCAAGGACAAGAGGAAATGGCCTCAAGTTGCACCAAGGGAATTTTAGATTGGATATTAGGAAGAATTTCTTTACTGGAAGAGTTATCAGGCATTGGAACGGGTTGCCCAGGGCAGTGGTGGAATCCCTGTCCCTGGAGGTGTTTAAGAGTTGTGTAGACATAGTGCTTAGGAACATGGTTTAGTTGAGGACTTGTCAGTGTTAGGTTAACGACTGGACTTGATCTAAAAGGTCTTTTCCAATCTAGGCAATTCTGTGATTCTGTGAACCTCAGTTAGTTATAGACTAATCTCTCTTAGCAGTTAAAGATCAAAAAAACAGCTGAGCAATTCCTTCCTCTCATCCTTTTTAGCTTACAAGCTGCAGGTGAATCCTACTACTTCATTATCCCCCGATATTCCAGGCTCAATTTACCTGGCCTTAACGTATTTCTATTTACAACTAACGATTATCAGTCTAGACGAAAGTTTGACATGAAAATCTACAAGTGTTTTGCCATTTGCAATTTTGTAAAATATTTAAACCTATGAAGAAATATATACCTGTGAACCACTTGACTTTCAAGTACTGTTCAACAATAATTTCCCCATTTCAAAAAAGATTTCTCTGGATTTATGGTAATAGTACCAATCCAAGATGAGGCAGTGTAGATTCATAGAAATCCTGAAGTGCAAGGGAAGTAGTTTCCTTTCTATATATCAATGCTTGGTTCAAGATGCCCAAAAATTGGTCAGATAACCTTCCCAATATGACAAAAAAATCAGGATATGGGAGACAAGTATGACTGTTTGCCTCAGTGCTCTAAATCACTTGTGGGCAAAGGAAGTTCTTTACTGTGTCTTATAAAATAGAAAATTGATAGGACTGTAAGGACTGTGGTCCCAATGATTGCTGCACTATTTTACTTCCAGAATCATATACTGCAGATAAATGTAATTCACAACATAGAAATAGCGATGGGTCAAATACAGAGTAAATTAAAAACAGAAAATTCAAAATGAAAATCCAGTACAAATATAAAAAGAAAGGTTTGGGCAACCAATGTGACAGAAGATATTATGAAAAAAGGTATTTTCTATACTCTAGTGGCTGAAATGCATGTGAACATGAGAATGATATCTCTTCAAATTTTCAGAAGACACAAACAACTTCTACTCATACAGAAAGAAATGAAGTCATAGGAAAAGTGAAAGATTTCAGAAACATTTATTGCCTATGTTACTACCTGCTACCATGCTGGCAAATGACAAATCAATTTTAACAGTCAAAAGTCTGACCCACCACCTCTCTCTGACAGGTAAAAGATCCCAGATTTATCTTTTGCAGCTAGGTCACTTGCGTATCGTGCATATAATGCAAACACATAATTTAGTTTGAAACGTGTCTCACTGCATTGCTTTAGGGTCTGCAAACAGATACATAAGTTGTCTGTATGCTTGTGAATATCCCTAAAGCACAAGAGGATCATATACTGTGTGCTACTTCTATTCCATGAGCTCTCAAATGGAGCTCTTTGGACCAAATAGTCACATCATTAACTATTTTCCTAAACACAATATAAGCCAGCAAATACATTCACCATTCAGAAAAAGAAAGATAGATGTCTTCATTATGGTTCACACAACATTCCTTTCCATAGGGCAGGCTACATTTCCAGAAAATAAAACGCAGAAACACAACAAATCAATCCATGATACTGGATGCTAATCCACCACCTTTCTGAGCAGGAGAAAAAAAGACATATTCTTCCCATAACAGAACTTATTCAGCCAGCTTGTGCTCTTTCAGCTGCTCCTGGATCATCCATGAGACACACAGATACATTGTCATATTCATGTGGTAGAACACATTCTTAGCAGTTCTTAACTCCAAAGCAAGCAGCACCGGAACATTTCATGAAGATGTTTTTTTTATCTCAGGAAAAGTGTCAAACAACTGTTGTAGTCCTAGGCAATTAGAAAATCCTAATGACACAAAGACATTTCTGCAGTTCTTGCAGATACTTTATGAATTTGTCAATACCAAAACATAAGCACGTAAGCACTTCATTGACATTTTACTAAAGTGTAAAAACTTTATCTTTAGAATCTTTTATTTTTAACAAACTTTTATAACAAATTATAGTATTTTATATTAATGGAATCACAGAATAATTATTTGAATAGGTATACATAAAACATGTATACTTAATGCTGTTTCCAAGCCTACAGTATAGAAGAAAGTCAATAACAGCATCTGAGTTTGGACTGAATTTATTTTTAGAGATATAAATATCCAGACTTTTTAGATGGGTAAATAAGGCATCTGATTATATATGTATGCTGTTTTATACTACAAAATGACATATATTTTGAGATCAACTGTAATTATTTCAGTACCATCCAAAAACCACCACTATATTTCTTTCCTCACTACAAAAAGCATATTAAAGATCATAGAGATCAAAAAGGGGAGCTATTTGCACCATATAAATGTAGGCATATGAGTTGCTCATTCTCTTAAGCTCAAAGTGAAATATTTTCTTCTTACAGATGATTTAGAACAGTTATCTTAGGTTCTCCAATTCATTCTTTCACTGGCAATAGAAGAACCTTGTGGAGCTTTGACTTTAATTTAAGCTCTAACCTTTCAAATTTAACATCAGATAAGACAAATATCTCAGTTTCCTACTTCCAGAATGAAATAAAAATGTAGGGGTTGGTTTTTTTTTTCAATACATTTCAGTTTCAAGGAATAATGAAGACCAGAGGAGCAATAAAAGAAAAATGTCTTGGGTTCACCTCACCGGAGAATAAATTAATTGTTCTGTGGTCCAGCTGTATAAATAGATATAATTTGGGGGGATGACATAACATCACTACATTAAAGAATCAGAGAATAATTTAGGTTGAACAAGACTTTTTGTCATCAGCTCATCCCACTTCTATTCAGAGCAGGACCTAGTTAGATCAGATTGTTCAGAACCATGTCAAACCAAGTTTTGACTACTAAGATTGGATAATCAAGCCTTCCTGCTACATATTCCAAAGTTTGATCGTCCTCGTGATAAAAGATATTTCCATATATCTAGTCAGAATTTGTTATCCAGTAATTATTCAGACTTGCTATCCAGTAGAAGCCCTAGGACCTTTTCTGCTGACCTATTTTCTAGTCAGTTGGTCCCCTACCTATATTGATAAACAAGGCTGCTCTGTACCAGCAGTAGGAATTTGATTTCTCTCAGTTCTTTCTTAACAAAATTTGGCCCATTATCTGTTGGTTATTAGTTCATATAATTTTATAATATATGAACTAATAATCAGCTTTCCCATTTGTCCACTCAGACAAAGAAGATTTCTCTTTTCTCTTGAACAGATGGTGAGTACTTCACTAACTGCTCATTATAATCTAAAAGTAAACATTGGCTGGGGATCAAACTAGTTCTCAGTACAACCTCTGAGGCATCTGGCTGATTGAACCATTACAAAGACAATTAAATACTAAATTAGTAAAACATACCTAGTGTAATAAAGACTATATTGAGTACGGACAAACACAGTCTGCTTCTCCACCTACAAAGATAAGTGTAGGCTACAGAAAGATCAAGAAATCTGTGCAAATATTCTCTGAGTATTTTTCCAAGTATCATTGTTCAGGGCAGATCTCAACCAAGAAAATTTGAAAATTGTTATTCCTGTATACAATTGCAGGGTTTTTTTAATCTAGGTATGACCGTGAAGTCAATGACAGAGAAAGAAATATTCAACCAAGACTTATTTCTGATGCTGCATAAGCGCTATTGAGACAATGACTGGGAACTTGCAAAAAAACATTTATGGTCCATTGTTATAAAATAACTTAAGTTTCCTTAGATCTGTGCTCAGGAAGTTGCCCCATCTTTGAGAACAGAAACAGAATTTTCTAGGGACTTTGTGTACGCTTGTTCAGAATGTACAAGCTGCCAGATGTATAGATTGTACAAAAGGTGTGGACATGATAAAAGACTCAACTGCTGCTCTTGCAAGGGCATAGCATGTTACATAGCGGGCCTGAAGATGACATTTTCCAACAAAATTACTCATTTTTTGTTGTCCTATTTCTCTTTAAAAAGAGAAAAGTGAGTTAAAGCTTCATTCATTTTATTGATGCAGTGTTTCAATCTCACAGGAATTTTATGTAAGTGTTTAAGATGCAATTGATCCTGCTTTTTCATTTTGGCATGATAAGAACAGATATTCCTAATTATTTTTTTCAGTCTGAATCTGATTAGATTAAACAGCTTTAGCAAAACAATAAAGTCAACATGCATTATTCTGATGCTAAAACTTCAGTGTTCATTCTGTTCTCATTGTTATACTGTATGTCTGTATTATTTATTTGCCCTGTTAGAAAATATTCGAGTATTCATGAATATTCTGCTTCATTTTCCTCCGTCTATTTTAAGAACCACATATATTAAAATGAAAGTGTTATTACATTAACTACTTCATATTTAGTTTTAGGAAATTGGCTAATAACTATGACTAACAATTTCATTAAAATATGATGTTATATGCACCTTTATATTCATACTTCAAAAGTTTCTTAATTTTTACTTATATTTACTAGGAAACTGATAAAAATTACAAACCTGATAAATAACAAGTATAACATTACATTTTTACAGAGCCATCTGGATTACTTGGTTAGCAGAATGCAGTGGAATATGTAAAATCATCTGAGCCAAATACCAGATCATATAGTTGGAAATTAGAAGTATACACTTGGAGTTAACACCATAAAGTTTTTCCTCCAAAAATAAAGCCTATGTGATAGATTTGGATAGCCTTTATTCTAAAAATCAAGGCACTCCATCCTCTATTTGCTGTTCAGCTGGAGACAAACAGTGAAGTAGCAGAAAATTAATCTTAACTGAGAGATTACTTCAAAGTGTAAAGATACTTCCATCCAAAACAGAAATGTTGCGGTTTCATATAAGGCAATCATAGTACAGAGTCACAGTTAATGTTCTACAGAAGTAATTCCATCCTTAGCACTATTTTCATTTCATTTAAAAAGATCTGTGTTAGGCTGAAATGTCTCATAGTGTCAGCCCAAATGCTTATTTTAAAGTTTAAATTAAAATGTTAATAAAATTGAGTAACTAAGTAATTTTTTGCACTATGAAAATGTTCTCATTTGTAGCCTGCTAAAACTATTGCTACAGCTCAGAATCATTTGTTTTACTTCCTACCCTGACGTGAATTTGACTGCTGAACAAAGCTTTTTAGCGTGGACTCTGACTTCAGCTTAGTTTGTACATGGTATGTCAAAAACTCTATGCTGTATAATAAATATTAGCCTGGGATAGAAAAGCTGTCAATGTCACTTCTAGTTACTGCTGTCTGAATGATTTACCTTAAAGTCAAATCAAGTGGCATCTTTGGGTGACGGAAGAGGACAAAGGAAAATGTGGGGTTAGAGCAATTAACAGTTCCAGGCTAAAGACAGGAGACACTTAGTGTGTCCCTATGGAGAAACTTTATCTGACACTGGCTTAAACGAGATGCTCAGAAAAGACTATATAAAGGAGACAGTCACTAGCAAAACCCATGATAAATCAAACACAGCTATGCCGAGAGCTAATAAAACACCTAACAGAGGTCATTCTACAACTTATGTCACCCAAAACATACACACTTCTCATAACCAATTTTAAGAGAAACTTGCAAGAAAAAAATACTTGTTGATGTGATGCTTCAAAAGGGAACTGGGATTTTATCAAAAAGAATTCTGCGTTGCTAACATACAATTCAATCTTAATGACTTTTTACTTAGATTTTCGTTTGAATTAAATATTTGTAAATGTACCCCTTAAATATTATTTCCACAATTGAATGACTAATTGTATTGGGTTTGTATGGCAAGGTTTTGGTAGCAGGGGGGAACATATGGGTGGCTTCTGTGAGAAGCTGCCAGAAGCTTCCCCCATGTCTGACACAGCCAACGCCAGCCGGCTCCAAGATGTACCCACTCGGTCAAGGCCGAGCCCATCAGTAACGTCCCTGTGATAACATAATTAAGAAAAAGGGGAAGAGAAAAGAAAAGAAAGGGCAGACTTTTGCAGTTAGAGAGAGAAGACCACTGGTACCCTTTTAGGTCCTTGAAATACCCTGTCCTGAGGTAATCTGTGCCAAGGATGCACAGAGCATCTGGGCCAGTCACAACGGAGTGTTTGCCAGTCATTCCCAGTCAGGCTCATTTCAGCCTCCAACACAGTCAGCTGTTGGGACCCACCTGTGACTCCAGAAATACAGATGGTTTCTGCTCCTTTAAAGTTTGCTGACATCAGGGTGCATTGGGCACCGGTGTCCACTAAAGCTTTGTACTGCTGTGGGTCAGTTGTACCAGGCCAATGAATCCACACAGTCCAGTAAACTTGGTTATCCCTCTCTTCTGCCTGGCTGGAGGCTGGGCCCCTCTAACGCTGGTCATCATATTCATCACTCACTTCTGCTGAAATATGATCAAAAGGATTAGGATCAAGGAAAGGATTGAGAGTAGCATCAGTCCTCCTATTCTGTCTGGGGAATTGTCCACTGGAGACTGGAGCAACATTTTTCCTAGAAGGACCAGAAACATCCCTATCTGTACTTGTTTTTATTTGCAGCTCTTGTACTCATGCCTGCAGGACCGAGGTAGGTTTCCCATCCCACTTTCTTATGTCTTCTCCATGGTCACTGAAGTAAAACCACAGTGTGCCCCATGGTATATATCGTCTCTCTTGAGCAGGGTGCTCCTAAGAGCCGAGACATAGGTCCGAACGGGTGGAGGGTAGAACCTGTCCTCAAATCTCTCGAACTCTTGGGACAGTTTCTCCACATGTTTCTCCAGGACTTCTGGTAAAGTCTGAATCATTACTTCTCTATAAAACCAACCGATACACTTTTGTTTTGTAGGACAAAAGCACTGCTATGGCAATAATGGAAGATTAGAGAACACCAATTTCATAATCCTCCCAGAAGATCAAATACTTCCTGATAACTGCAGAGAACGTGGATGCTTTACACCTACCCGGCCCTACTGTGTCCTGGCACAGATTAAAATCCCACTTCAAGTTTAAGTATTGTATAAGACTTCCTAGTATTTTCATCTGCTTCTTCTTACAGTACTGTTTGGCAGATTAATAAATTCAAACATTTACTTAGTGGTTGATCAAGACCATTGTTCTTCAAGCAAGTAGCTACAAGTTTAAAATAGCTCAAGACATCTTTCAGAAAGATGTCCAAACAAAGTACATATCTTGTACTAATTACTCCAACAGTTCATCATTCTTCCTAGAGAAAAAGACATATTAACCTGAGCATGTATCAGTTTCATTACAAGTCATTAGTTAATGTTAAGTTTCTATCTGAAATATAGCTCTCTAGTATCAGAAATCTTATTTCTATGAAAATACTTTCAAATGTTAATCAGATCCTTAATCAGACATGCACAGAGACATAGAAACACATTGTATTTGATACATGGGTCAAAAATGAGATAATTTCTTTGCAGCCAAGAGGCTTAGAAATTAAACTGAAAAGATTTTTTTCTTTTAAACAAACAAAAAATAGAGCTTTTTGGAACTGGGTCACTTTTTTAAAATTTAATTATATTTTTTTAAAAATAAAGATTGAACTTCAGGTATACGTAGTAATCAGTGGAGATGGTTTTATTTAAAATCTTTCCTAAGGTTGCTACTTGACTTCAGAGAAGGAGAAGCTACTGCTTCTAAGCATAGCGATGGTGTGAAAGGAGTTTACAATCAACACTACAGTATCAAGGAGAGAGACCAAAGGGGGAAGAGGGAGCATTAAGTATGGAATACGGTAAAGCACACACCTTGGTAAGGGAGGAAATAGAAACAAGATTTTAAACGTAATCAAGACTCAAAGATATGCAGATCCATGAAGATGAGCACAAGTATTTTGAAATTTTCTGTGAAATATGGAATTATTAACTATGTAGTAGAATAGCTTGCCTGTTTTATGAGAAATACTCAAACCTGACTTAAAACAAGGACTCAGATATATAGTCAGTAAATCATATTTTTCATCCCAACATGTTAAACATTTATTGTAGTCAAGGGGATATTAAATTAACATTTCATTAGCATGATATATAATTTTTTAAAGTCTCATTTTATGCAACAGTATAAAAACATTTTGCCCTAATTAAAGTAAAAGAGAGTATGTTTGTATATGATCTTTTTAAAGGCAGCAGAAACGTCTTTTTCTCAGTTGCATGACATTTTTTTATTATTCATTTCCCTGCTAGACAGCTACCAGAGACATCTCCACCTGCATCTACTTAATTCACTGGAAATGCAACTTGATTAGTGGCTAAAAGTAATAAGAAAATCTTTTAGTATTTTTTTTCACAGGGATCTTCAAGAGTGATGGAGCTTGTCACCGAAGAGTGTAGCACAGCTTGGGCCTTTGTCAACAAACTTGGGACGTGAGATTGTCAAATAAAATAAAGACATGAACAAACCTTAAAAAAAAAAAAAAAAGTGTTGCTTTTGTTATTGCTGGTCTGATAGCTTCCATGCCTTGGGAAATCAGCTACACCCACCAGCTGAACCAAAAGTTTTTTATAATCCACTGAGGTGAAGGACAAACTCTTCAAAAACTGGTACTGGCACCGCTTCCCTACAATAATGTTTGTTCATTACAAGGTATATAGAGCAGAACAGTCATTAAGAACAGGATACCTGCTTTTATTCATATCCATCACACAGAATTTCACACACCTCTTCTGACCAAATGTGGACAAGGATTTTTATAAACTGCAGCTTTGCATTAGGAGGATCAGGACCTGGAAGTTTACAGGGTGCAAGACATCATTTAGTTTCTGATGTGAAAGAAAGGTAATGGGCTTGCTTGATTCCAAGGAACATGCTGATTTTGCTATCTAGAAGGTCTTCCAGACTAAGAAGATTAAGTGAAACAGACAATCAAGGCATATACATGCAATGAAGAATACTAGAGCTATGAAATGTGAGATTCTCAGCAGTCTACTGAAGATCATCATCAGAATATAATTGTGACACTCATACGACTGTATAGCTTTTAAGAAAGCATGGAACAGTTTACCAAGAGTGATCATTTGGATGTCTATAACGTAATCTAGCATCCTCAACATCCTCAATGTACATTAATACTATGGCACATCCATAGGTTACAGTTATACTTAGGGAGTGAAAGCCCTGCCCTGTTCCACATCAGCATAGGATTAAAGCTTTTATTGTTTGTAGAAGCTATGAAAACACAAAGGAACAATTACAATCGCATTATAGTATAGAAGACATTAAAGTTAGCTGAGTCAAAATTCAGTATGTGGATTATTTGATCATTATAGGAGAATAATAAAAAGAATGGTTGGAAATCTGAAGGAAATTGAAACAAAATAGGGCTTAAAATTAATAATGCTAAAAACAAATAGAAGACAACAAACCATAAAAAAAAAAAAATCAGACCAGGATATCCAGCATATGAATATGTCACTCAGTTGAGATATCTGGAAGGACTCATGATTACTACAGTATATGACATGGAAGAAAACCAAGATGGGTCAGAATGCCCAATACTTTTTCCTAGAGATATTTTGCAGCTCTAAGTAATGCCAAAAAGCTCTGCAGTTATACAAGGTCATTAAAAGTGTGCTATTTTATGCAAATGCAATGCCCAGATATCTACTAAGAATATCTACTAAGAACAAATAAAATCTGTAAATAAGTATGACATTAATTTTAAAGTTATTAAGGATGAATGTAAAGGAAGAGGAATCTACTTCAGGAAATGCAATGTAATCCTGGTATCTGCAGCGACTGTGCTATGTGCTTAATGTCTCTTGCAAGTTCAATCTCATGCTGTCCAGGTTTGTGGCAAATCAAGGGGAAAAATGAAGGTCTAATATTCAAAAATGTCTAAAAGTTTTGAATGTGAATTATAAACAAATGCAAAATACACCTGCAATAGAAAATGTGCTATATATAGCATATGTGCCCATATGCTATATGGGCACCCAGGGATTTCTAGTGACTACAGCCAAGGAATGAAGAAGGAAAGCATTTAATACTTAACAGGGCAGGACCCTGAAACAATCACAAGTTATTATTTGTACATTTTTAGGACTTCAGGATATTAACTACTCCTCGTTAATAATAAAATAAGAACAAGCACCTCAAGCAAAAGCTTAGGTGGTCTGAGAGGCCTCTCACCTTTATAACTTCATGAATGACACTGTTGTCTGTGCCATGTTCTGCAAAGTAATGACCTGTATGCACTCAGAAAAATAGACTGTAACTAACTTATCACTTCTTTTCCCAAACCTGAGTTTTTCTGTTTACTTCAATATGAATCGTGTGTTTATCAGTTTTCTGCTAAATGCAACTTGCAGATGCTGATGCAGAGGTGATTAACACATCATGATTTCTGGCCTTGCAAATATACTGCAGAAATTTTTGGCTTTCATTCACTTTAAAAAGTGCTTGTAAGCTATTTCAAATACATGGAGTCCCCAGATGTCAAAGATCAAAGACTCATTAAAATATATTAAATTACAGCTGCAGAATGAGCTATTAGATTGCTATTTGTGCATGCACAGTGCTAGAAAATGAAGAACACTTATTTAATGTATCATCACTCTGATTCTCATTTAGCGAATTCAGCATTTATAAAGCCAAAGAATTCCACATTATCAAATGTCATTAAAGTTCTACCAGGTCTGCCTTAAGGGTAAAAACACACTTGGGGTCACCTACTGTGAATCTAATTTGAGTTTTTTGTAATGAACTTTTATTTAACTTTGCTACCATTAAATAAAAAGCACTGAAAAAATCAACACTATTCTCAATTCTTCTCTCACAGAAAAGCTTATTTTCAAACTATGGTTAGGCAGCCAAGTCTCATCTGATCATCTGCTAATTATCTTCTAATTAGCACAAACCATTCATTTCTTATTTACAATATGAGTTATTTTTGCAGAATCAGTCTTGCTGACCAACATTTCCAGTTGGCGAAAGGTCAAATAACTACAAAGGCCATAGCAGCATACCTAACATCCATTTTAAAATTAAATAAAATGCCACTTTTTCCATCTGACCAAAGAACATTGTTTGGATATCAAAGTGAACATTTAGAAGAAATGTAACTGCTAGTCTCTTCAGTTCCCTTGACCTTCAAAATGAATATACATGTTGAATTTTAAAGTTTAGTACTACTTTTCTTATAAAATTAAAGTTAAAAAATCACAGAAAACTTTAACTTAACTTCAGCAGTTCTACCAAGATACTGTTAGGTTTAGGATGGTCTGATAAAATGTGATAGATAGGACCCAAGTTTATTGACTATTGGATGTTCATATGAAATGCAATTGTTTCATGCTGGGTTCTTTGTCTCACGCATCATCATCTCTTATAAAGATGTTGCAGGGCAAATTAGGCTCTCAGTTAAGCTTGAAAGTTTGTAATAGCCCTAGCTATGATATTTAGACTTTAAAATAAATGGGCAACCTTGAGTAGCAGATGAAGCAAGAGATAGGAAAATTATGATATACCTGAATAATCCCATCTTGTGTGATATCATTAGATGGGTTTGCTCATTTGCAATGTGAGGTCAGCAAGTAAAAGGCAGCTACTTTCAGGCCAAGCCCTTAATGGAAAAGTCTTGGTTTCCCTCCTATCTACTTATGGTCCCTTCATATCAGAGACCTCTCCTTTGCCCAGTCCTCTGAGATGCAGCCACCAGTGCCTCCTGTCTTCCATCTGCATATTCTGGGCTCTGTCTTTCCATCTAGGTTCCGTCTTTCCATCCCATCTTGTCAATAGAGCTGTTCTCATGTTATCTCTGGCCCTTGTCTTATCAAATAAATTCTTATGGATGTGTCTCTATTCACTTTCAATGACTTAATCTTATTTATGTTATTTCTCATTTTGGTGAAATACCAGGGTAGGAAGTTGTTTTCTTTCTTCATGAAATCTTGAAAGCTCTATGCTTATAGGAGGCAGAGAAAATGGAGATGAAAAGTGAGTGCAACAATGTCATTAAGTGCTAGAGGATGCTATAGTTAACAATAGCTCTATTTTCTCCTGTAATTTATTATCAGGATTTTTAAGGCAAGTAGCAGCAGAGTTACCAGTGCTTCAGGAATGTGACAGGCCAGCACTGGCTTCCAGTGTAAACCAACTTCAAACTGGTGAAATGAATTGCATGTTATTCAATTCCATGCATCCTGATGAGCATTAATTAATATTTTCTATCTGTAATCACAGCCTGTGCACAACACATGCATTTTCACCTCCATGTAACTATCTTTCTTTTCAAGGAATATTCCATTATAATGGTATGCTTTGAGTTAGAAATTGCTTTTGTCATTAGTGATATAATTTCTATGTTACCTGCTTGATGAAGAGCATTTCAGTTGTCACAAAGTGAATATCTGCTGCTTAAGCTTTATCACTTATGATAGTCATTTTTTTCACTTAAGTAAATGAGGCTGTCTCTATGATAGTGTAACATGTTTTCTGATTCAAAAATGCTGTGTCCACACAAAATGCACTCTGGCTCATTCAAAACCTGAAACCAATATTTAAGTTCTTATTTTCTAAAAATACCAGGCCATCTCATAAAAACAAAGAGCTAATCATGCTTTGCTCATGTAAAAATCTCTCAGGAAAATAGCTGCTGTCATTCTGCTTCTCACAGACAGACGTTAAACTGTTTGCAAATTACAGTCCCCCTGATCCCACAGCCCCACCCATTACCAAAATTCTGCTGCATGGACCAGCACTGATTTACAATTCTTATACTAATCTCCAGATCGTTCTTCCCAGTTGGTTCTCCAGACACAGGCAGTTAAGTAAAAACACAGAATTGCAAATAACACAACTTCACACCAGTTTGAGAGTACTTTTAAAGGGGCTTGTTACTTGTAAATACTTACATATCTGATACATTTTAAAAGACTGTTGGGCAGATTTGTCAGCATTTTATGATAAAGACAACAGAAGGAAAGAAAAGATATTAATATCAGCTTATTACTTCCCATCAGGACATGTTAACAATTAGCAAGATATAATTTTTTAGCACAGATTAGTAGAGCCTCATACCTGTTCTAGAATCCAAAGATATGTCTTTACAGCAGAAAAGGTCTTAAAAACCCTTGAATCTGACCACAAAAGTATCTGAAAACACTGCTTGCCAACACCTGAGTAGCTATTTTTCATTTGTACTAGCTACACAAAATGTTGAGTATATTGGCATGCATTAGAAGTACAGAGCACTTTAAATTACATGCTGCACCCTGATCAGGTTGACTCTCATGTTCCGGTAAGAAAGTGTCCCAGTGAAATTAAATAAGGACACTTCATATGGAAATATATGTATATGAGGTCTTGGTCCTGTGTCCAAAATGCAGTGAGAACAACTTTTATAAATATTGTAAAACCATTTTACAACATTGAGACAAAGATTTTTACTTTATATCAGCGGGAATCCATTCTTCAGTCATTCATAGCTCGTATACAACAAATGTAAGGTCTTAGTAATGCCAGGAAATTGGTTGTGAAACATTATTTCTCTTTACTCATATTTTAGAGTCAAAACTGTAAAGGTATATAGAACTGTTATACTGGGTAGCTCACAGTGAGCTCAAGTACCACAGGAGCTGTAAACTCCGGGAAGCAGGCTTACCTGAACACAGGCAGAAGGAAGACACACTGTAAGTAAAACTTTATGAGCAAATAACTCCCTGGGCTGGAGCCCACAACAGTTACAAAACTTAGCCCATTGCTGAGGCTTGGTTCAATGTTCAAAGTGAATGCAAAGGCTGACAGAAAATACTCACAGGTTTTCAATAAGATTTCTTCATTTTCCTTTCCTTCTGTAAGGACATATTTATATCTCAAGTATTTTAACAAACCTTCTACATAACAGTAAGTCAGAAAAATGTAACTCTATTTATTTATTTTTTAGGACTTCAGTCAAGCTGGAGTTTTCAAACCAACATGGACAGAGTTTTACCAGAAGGAATCAGAAAATGCAGCCTAACTTCTTGAGAAGATAAAGAGTTATATGAGGGCACCACATAGCTGAGTTTACACCTTTGTTGTTGCCATCCATAAGAACAACTTTTTTTTTTTCCTTCCTACATGATTTATAGTGGTCTCTTCATGGTCTTCCTGGATCGTTATAAAGTGCAACAGAACATGGTGGATGTTTTGTTGTAAAGAATATTGATAGCTCAAATAGTCCAACCATTCTGCCCCCTCCCTGGAAGTGTTTGCCCCCACCCTGGAAGTGTTTAA